>NC_041047.1:21501359-21700648 GCF_900634775.1 Gouania willdenowi | reverse complement strand
GAAGAAAGAAGAAGAAAGAAGAACGAGAAGAAAGAGAAGAAGAAGAAGAAGAAAAGAAGAAGAAGAAGAAAGGAGAGAAGAAGAAGAAGAGAGAAGAAGAAGAAGAGAAAGAAGAAGAAGAAGAAGAAAGAAGAAAGAAGAAAAAGAAGAAGAAAAAGAAGAAGAAGAAGAAAGAAAGAAGAAGAAAGAAGGAAAAAGAAGAAAAAAAGAAGAAAGAAAAAGAAAAGAAGAAAAAGAGAAGAAAAGAAAAAGAAAAAAGAAAAAGAAAAAGAAGAAGAAGAAGAAGGAGGGACTTTTAATACACATCCTGGAAAACAGAGGCTGCAGGTGTGTTGCAATGGATGAAAGAAGCATCAGGTACAAAGGAAGGAGACATTTTTTCTGTATTACCCTGGTAGTGAGATGAAAACTGTGTCAAGAAGACTTTGCATAAAATTAAGATGGAGAAAAAAAAAAAAAAAAAGTCAGAAGAAATAGTGCATTTTGTTGTGCATCGTATATTTAAGATTGTCGCACGCATACAGAAATAAATGGAGGATTCTATTTAGAAAATTATACGTGCTTTGTCAGTTAAATATTTATCGTATGTTTGTTAAAACACAATCATTTTTTTTTTTCTACAACTGCAAACCACTTGGAATTCTGACACAATCAAAACATTCAATAAAGTCGAGGCTGTAAACACGATCCAGCTTAATTACATTAGAAACAAGCTCTGTTACTGTTAGAGAAATGGTTGGAATAGTACAAGAAAGCAACGCATTCACAGTTTATACTTTCTCTCGTAAGAAAATCCAAGCAGTAAATAAAATGCTATGATATGCAAGTCCTTAAAAAAATCAAGATTTAGAAAGTTGCAGAAAGATATTTCAGAGCTTGGTCCTAGATAGTTGCAGTTTTGTTCATTTTAGCTGAAAAGCACTTCACATCTTAACTATCTACTGTACGTGGTAGGATTGGATCTGATACAGTTAAGCAGAGGAAATACATGCATTAAAAGTAAGCACACATTTTAATAATATATTGTCGTGACTCAGAGATGAAGTTTTTAGTATATTTTAATACTCAATATCACTACAAATTACCATTTTGTAATGATAAGATTGTACAATTTTCTGTATAAACCTAGACCCACACTATTGACTCTAAAAATCGTTTAGCAGGCTTTAGATTAATGAATAATCATTCATATTTCATAGAAGTTTGTTGTGGCACCAGCTGAACAGGTTTATAGGCTCTGAGGTGCATGTTCTGTGGCACGGGCTGCTTCAGGTTTGTTTACAGGGTGGTCGCTGCCACTACAGAGGAACACCACAACGCTTTCCTCCAAAGTGGAACTCTACACTTTGCACACCCATGTGAAACAATACTGTCACAATACCACAGGAGTTTTGATTGTTTGGCGACAAGTTATATAATGCAAGGAATTACAGAGTAGCATGCAAATGCTAAATCCCTCAACTTTTTCTCCAGAGAAGTGGATGAGACGGACTGTATCTGCAGGCTTCACTCTGACTCCCCAGCTTTGTGCTACTGAGACGCTCTCCTTTCTCCCCCTGACTTGGGTGATAATCCTGACACGCACTGTCTGCATTTTTCACTGTACGTGTTTAAGCGCATTTGCAGAGCATTTATCTCTCCAATGTAAACCAATTTGGCTATAAGGGCCTTGGGCCAAGCAAGGCGCTGGAGGAAAGAAAGGAAAACTCAAACCTAGCAGATGTGCAGAGAAAGGAGGATGGGAGAGTTGGCAAAGACGCGTGAGTCAATGAACGACTGAAAGCAGCAAAAAAAAAAAAAAAAAAAAAAAAAAAAAAGAAAGGGAAAGCAGAACCACACAGGACAAAGACAGTGTCCCTTGTCCGAAGGGTAAGCTTTTGAAACTTGGGATAGGGGCATTTAAAGCCGATCGAGTCTGGATCACTGAATTGTTGAGTCATAAAATCTGAGCAAATCATCTGGAGCTCTCAGCTAATCCTGTCATAGTGAAATCAGTGGGCACACTTTAGAGATCCCAGCCTCATCTGAGGAAATGTAGAGGCTGCTGTATTGACAGAGCTGCTGTTTGATGGTGCCTACACCTGTATCAGCTGTCTGTTAATCTGCCTTCCCCTCCTCCTCCTGCATGTCCTCCATAAAACACGTCTTCACCCCCACTGGTTGGAATGGTTAATGAAATGGACCAAAGACCTAAAAGCTGCCAATCTTGCTGCCTCTCGATGTCGCCTGTAAGTGGCCCTGGTGGCTGAATGAACTTGTCACTTTGATCATCTGAAAGGCAGGAGGAGCCATGCTGTGCCAAACATTACTACCTGCAATTCTGCAAAGACATCAAATAGACTATGGGCTTCTTGGTCCCTGAAATGGGACATTAAGACAGAATCATCCTAGTTTAGTTGTGGCGATATCAAGGTGTTTTATTTGCTGGCACACAGGCAGGGTCTGAATGTGTTTGGATGGCTTTTAAAGTACCTGATCTCATAGCCTGAGGTTCCTGTAAATGAGGTGTTGCTCTCATCAATGAGACGTTACATGATAAAATAAAAATAAAAAGTCAGTGGACTGAAAGTTCCTCCTGCCTGATTACAACAGCTCCAGCTTGGACCAAAAATACCCCTTACTCACTATATCAAACTACACAAACTTTTGTGTAGTTAAGACAAGTTTTTATCACATCCTGGCAGGAATATTGAACCCCTCTACTAAAGATATCTAATATTCCCATTGTTGGAAATTTAACCCACATTGGTTTATATGAAAGAGATTCGCATTGGTTGTCACATTTAGTCAGCTCTCCCCATGGCAGCTGCAGGTACAGATGTAGCTTCCCTCCACCAGTGTAAGTGTAACATGATTGAATAATGATTTCTGTAAATTTCATGGTCTTTACTTTTTTATAGATGTCGAGATCTGGGTTTGTTGAATGGGTTTTGTGTTTAGTGGGAATTTGTTTTTCATAATTATTACTATATATATTACATTATATTATATTACAAAACATGAATGCTTTATTTCCAATTAATAAAAAAATATATCCACTTGTCAAAGTGTTTCACTTCCTTTTTAAAACATGGATTTGATGTTGAAACCCATTTCGTCCTCCTGATAACCTAACATCTCACAAACATGACAATATAAACACAAACAATATCTCAAACATCAACTCTTCAGTCATTGGACGACTCATTGACCCGTTATTGCTATGAGCGGTTTGCGATTACATGACATTAATATAATGTTGAATCTGTGGGTAAATCTTCCTGTGTGGTTTGCATGTTCTCTTACTGTACATCTTCACAACCATCATAAATTACAATACTGATAAAACTTGGCCCAAGGACAAAGGAAACCCTGCAATCTGACCAATAACCCTATCACTGTCTATGACCTATAGAAGCATCAGAATAATGGCCACAGTAGAGCCAATTTCTCAAATTATCTTCAGGGGAAATACAAAAAATAAAATGTGTCACATTTATTTAGCTTTGAATCCATTTCAGTTGGTTGGATGAGTGTTCTTCACCCTCCAAACTGTGGATCATCTGATTACAAAAATTATTTCAAGCACTCAAAATATATTTCAATGTTGACATGTCGCTAAAGAAAGACTAAACGTGTTAGTTCAGTAGTTTGTACAGCTGATCATATACACAGCTGTGTATGGATTGGACTCTCTAGAGTGTTCTTATACCACTTCAGATATTTAAAAAAGCTTTGAAATGATCCACATTTTGTGGTTCAGAATTTGGCCCAACGACACTTTAACGCAGACAGTTAATAATTGATCCACCAGCACCTGATGAAAAGAAAATCACTCCACTACCTCCTTCAAACGCTACGTCTAATTTGGATGATTAAATTAAATGTTCATGTTCACATATAAAAGGTACTGTTTGATGAACAGTTCTCAATTTGTGGGTCACAGACTCTTTATCGTGGGTTGCAACCTATAGACTCATCAGAAGAGAAGAAGAAAAAAGGTGAAAATATATTGTGTGCTCAATCTGAAGCTGCTTTATTTCAAACAAAATCCCTTCAAATTAAGAGACACTACAATATTTACCTCTAAACCACTCCCTGATAGGGATGTTGATTTTGTCATTCCTATAAATGTCTTTTATTGTAGTAATGTGCATCATTTTAGTATTAAATGTTAACATCTTGTCATTAAACATGTTAGAATTTTTCATTTATTTTGGGTTAAGGCATGAGGTCCTGAAGCCAGACGAGTTGAGAACCAGCGTGTTGGATTATCCACCTTCTACTTTAATCCCATGTGATGATTACAAAGTGATGCTCTACGTAAGGGATGGAATTGATTTTAATTTATGTAACAGGAAACTCACAATTGCCGAACACTAGAGTAAATGTATTTAATGAGGTAATTCAAATCATCGTAGTGTTTTTGTGTGATTCTGTATGTGTGTGTGTGTGTGCGTGTCACTGCTTCTGTCTCCCAAGGGATTTTATGAACAATGTCAAGTTCCCTCTGAAGACCTGAGTCTCTTCACTGCCTCTTAAAGCTTAATGCTCCCTGACTGAGTGGCACAGCGAGAGCCACACTCTCTCTTTCTATGTGCTGCAGATAATGCTAAGAACAACCTCTCAATTCCAGCTGCTCTAATACACCCTCCTCTCATGACTGCATGCACATGTCCATTCAAATTGAATGAGACCAAAGCAAAAACCATGGCTGACTGAGATGGAAAACACTTTCCCCATAATGTTTGTTTTTTTTTTCTCCTCTTCTTTTTTGGAGAGTTTTAAAACTTATGTAAATTTATGTAGACTGAGCAGAAACGCATATTTACAATAACACAAGGTAATCACTATATGACGACACGGTGCGATGGCCCTGTAGATGAAAGCGCTATGTGTCATTAGTCTTCTTTATCTGTTTTTCCATTTCCTGTTAGGGTAACAATCACTGGCAAAAAAAACAATGAAAACCATCTGCACACATCTGCGGTGCAGAGATGGAGATGGAAAGGTGGCGGGAATGGGAGACGGTAATGGAGGAGGCGAGAGCGCAGACGGGGCATTAAAAACTAACTCACAACATTGGCAAACCAAATAGATTTAAAATATTCTTTAATAGCAAAACTGTATGACAATAAAGGGAGTGGGCAAAAATCACATTTTTTCTATTATTTTTTGTCTGGTGAAACAACATCAATTTGTAAATAATCAGAATCTTTCTTTGTCTTTAAGTGTGGCTGTTTTTCGTCAAATATCATAAAAAAAAAACAACATTCCATACACCTAAAATGTACCTGTACTTGTCATGTATATAACATTAGTTTAGTTTATCCAACCTTCAACACAAAGCAGAAAATCTAAATGTACAGATGCTTTGAAAAAACAGAAAACATAAGAGAACATGTGCAAGGTTTGAAACATAAAATGTGTTTAATTAATAATAATGTAATGCCAATAAACTAAACGTGTGCACATTTATTGAAAAAATGACATTTGAAGTACATTTTTTGCATGATTTTGTACCTTAAAATACAATTCATAGCAGGAATTTTTTCTCCTCCTGGCTGCTCTACAAGGACTTTTAAAGAAAGTTACCAAACTGAATCTATTATATATGATCTTTTGATGACGTATGCAAATAAAATTCACTCCAGTGTGGCAACATAAAACAAAAAATGCCCAATTTCACACATTTGCACTGCACAAAATGTCTTGTTTCACACACACGCACGCACACACACACCTCTAAATGTATTTAATTCTTCAGAAGGAGCCACTGCCAAAGTTAGCGTGGATGCTAATGCTAACTAAAAAGAAATAAGGGCCCTCACAGGTTGGCGCGCCACCTATGGGTGGCTCCAGAGAACAGCAACCATTACTTTCGGCTCCTGACCAGTTCTTCCACCTCCTTCATGAGACGCAGGCACATTTCATCCTGCCACGGCAAACTGACACACTGCACAGAGACGGGTAGACCCACACCTCCCGTCACAGCCTGGGAAAACACACACACACACACACACACACACACACACACACCACACACACACACCACACCACACACACACACACACACACACACACACACACACACACACACACACACACACACACACACACACACACACACACACACACACACACACACACACACACACGTGACATTTCTGCTTCCATCCACCGACATCTGTGAGGCATTTATTACCAAAGTGGTCGCTCTATTTTCTCGTCTTATAATAGTGCCTTACAGCAATGGTTCCCAAACAGGGGTACGTGTACCCCTAGGGGTACGTGATGGCACTACAAGGGGTACTTGAGAGAGGAAAAATATACGGTTTTATGATGATTTTAATTAAAATTTAGTTTGACCATAAACACAATTTCTGGGTTAAATTTACTGATGTAAAATGCCACACAAAGGCATTTATTAACAAACAGCTACACAATATGTGCCACTTTTGGCTTTTTCTCCTCTAAGGGACAGCACGTGTGAGTGAATTCTGTAGTGTGGCTTGTTTAGGGGAAGGTCTGGGTTGTGACGCACTTAGCAATCCATCTAATTGTGTTTTTAATGCTGTTCTGAGAAGTAGTGAAAGCAGCAACTCCTAAAGCAAGTATTTTGATACAAATTACGCAATAAAAAATATGGCAATATTGTAATTTTCAATATCTCTAAAATTGAAAAGTCAACATTTCTTGAATATCAATATATCGCACAACCCTAGGGTTTTATAATATATTAATTTAATATCTATAATATTTTCATTTAAAAGTGATATTCAGATACATATGATGAAAATGATTTTGATCAGAACAGGAACTGAAAATACAAAGGTCATTCTTGGTCCCCACACCAGATGGGATATTTCCAGAAATAAATCTATAAATATTAAATACTGTTTCATTCCACTTATTTACAAAGTGAGATTCTGTGTCATCACTCATTCATTATGCTCTAGTAGTCCATAGTTGTATTTTCATAGTACAGTATTCCGAGCAAAATGTTGTAGTCGGACAAAAGGGGTACTGTACTTAAGAAATAAGAGAAATGGGGTATTTGAGCTAAAAACGTTTGAGAAAAACTGACTTACAGCATCACAAAGCTGTTAGAAAAAAATGTAAAGGATGCACACATTGCTTAAAAATAATAATAATTTTTTATCAATTTTTGTATCAACTTTTGGAAAGGTCACGCCTTCGATTCGACGTGACCTGAATAGCATTGAATAAAATAATAATCACAGTTGATACAAACAATGTTTAAGTAAATTGTTAAGTTTAATAAACCATATTAAAACATACAATAAATATGATATTATTATTATAACGATAGGATGTGGTGACATCTTTCTTTATGAGTGAATAAACAAAACTTCTTTGAAAAACTCCTTCCACATAAAGTGACTTGCTGCCTCCTTGTGGTTATAGAGGAGAACTACATGCAAGGTAGTTTCTAACCCCTAAAGCAATGGTTCCTAAACCCCTAAAGCAATGGTTCCTAAACCCCTAAAGCAATGGTTCCTAAACTAATTGGAAGTACTGAACCCTGCATGTTATATCACTACATTCACCTTAGTAAATACCTCTGCAAAGGAGCTACGTGATATTTTCACCAGTGTTTAATTATTCGTTTGTTTGTCTGTTAGCAGGATTACGTCCAAGGTATTCAACCAAAGATTGACCTTATACGCCATGGAATATTCCATTAAAGATTTGAAGAAGATATTGATCATTATACTGATTCTAGAAAAGTTTGAATAATTAAACAACTCCCACTCATTATTGGCATATATATATATATATAAATATCTCAGTTTGTAATTGATCGATCTTTATGAAATTTGACTAAATCATGTTGGGTTATTCCCCAATTACTCCATTGAGTTTCATTCAGATCTAATCTCTTTGGTATTTTCCATTAAAAATACACACATTTGGACCAACTGTATCGTTATCATTATTAATGGGAACATAAAGTTCTTCCAAGCCTTTAAAATGTGAATGATCATGGTACCATGATCAGGATTCACTGATCCAAATGACTGTCAATATCTGGTCATTTTGGTGTATTTGGTGCTTGATGGAAGTTTGTGCTCCACCCTTTACTATTGGAAGTTGGAACAATAAAATCTGATTTCTTTAAAACATAGGTTTATGTTTTATTTGGGCACACACATAAGCCTGGGCCAGGTTTTACAATGGTTATTTTTGTATAAATTAATATTTAAAATATTATCATAATTTATCTTTAACATTGACTGACTCCTCAAACCCCTGGGGTTAGATTGAACCCAGGTTAAGAACTGCTGCCCTAAAGAAACATCACCCAGCAACAGAATAAGGGACTGTAATGGAGATACCCAACAATGATTTACCTCTTTAAACAGTCTGTCTTGGAAGTCCTGATAAATTCCTTTGAAGTGCTTCAGTTCCTCTTCATCCTCTTCTGTCACCGTGGAAACAGTAACGGTACCAGCAGAAAAGTTCAGCAGATTGTAGATCATTGAGTAGCTGAGAGGGGCTGCAAGGAC
Organism: Gouania willdenowi; assembly: GCF_900634775.1. Taxonomy (NCBI): domain Eukaryota; kingdom Metazoa; phylum Chordata; class Actinopteri; order Blenniiformes; family Gobiesocidae; genus Gouania; species Gouania willdenowi. Next base: position 21,692,138 of record NC_041047.1, on the reverse strand, counting down.
ACAGAGCAGAGAACGGTTCTTCCTTTTAACTTTCAGCTAAAAAAACAGTCTTTAGAACATGATTCAGATCTAAAATATCGTGCATTCGCCTCCAGTGACAACTATATTACAATTAAAAAGTGATGGAATATTAGGTGATTTCTCATTAAAAAAGAGGATTAATGTTATATTAAATCACATTAAATGGTTATGTGAACAACTTACAATTAACCTAAATTCTAATACTCGGCGTGTTTCAGGGTGAAATCAGATTGAGGAATTACAATTTTAAAGATTTAGCATGAAATAATGGTCCTTTCTCCACAAACACACACTCAGAATAGCATACTACTAGATTTCCCGGCGTATCTGGGCCAGTAGGCCGGTCCTATCATCGGACACAGCAGCACATCGATGTTGATTTTCCTCCAGTACGATATCGTCTCATTGGTGTATTCCTGATACAAACACAAGAGGAATGGATTTAACATTTCACAATGCTGACTAGAAACCTTCTGAAGAACTTTATTTTCAGAGCTCCATTTGTGCTAACCCTATGCCCGAATCAAGTATAGAAATGTATAATGGCGAGCGTACAAAAAAGAGGTAGCTACACTTCTAGCATTAATTACTCTTGGAACAAGCTGCTTTTTGTTACCAATAGTTTAACTCCCCACTATAAACAAATAGAGAATCGTTTGAAATCAAACCAAAGTCAAAAGTTTAACAAGAAAAGGGTAAACTTGTGGAATATTTCCTAAATAATGTGTTGAACATGAGCAGACACAGTTCCTTACAGCCACAGCAGCTTGGTTTTTCCACACGTTTTGAGGAGATCTGAAAACAAAAGACCACATTCACGACTCATAGCGTGGCAGATAAATTCATTTTTCTCCTAAAACACCTCATCTAATGATACAAGCAGTACATTAGGTCCATATCTTCTCTATAGGGCAAGCTTTAAAATGATTGGGTGTCAACTTAAACTGAACAATTTCATAATCAAGCTGACACTTCCAAAGCAGTGCAGCGAGTAAGCTGATTGTTCTATTTTTTATTTCACTCTTACACATTTTTTATACCTCAAATTGTTGATAACACTGACATTGCCTGGTTGGCAAATGTGCACTTTTATTCTCTCTTTACTTTGGTCGGTTTTTCCTTTCTCTCAGCTGTATATGCTGAGAGAAAAGCACATACAGCCGATATCTTGCACGTATTTGCGTTAAATAAAGCCTAAGGAAAAAGAATCAGTAAATTATTTCATTTTGCTGATTTTATAGTCAAATGCTAACAATTCTAAGGGCTTTCATAGTAATACATTTTCATTTTTTATTGTGATTCATTCAAGTATGACACATTTACGAGAATGATGCAACGGATACATCGACCGCATCCGCATATCCTCTTTGCAATGACATGTTTCATCACCCTAAAGCAGGGCAACTTTTAACACAGCGGGGGCCACAAGAATGTGATGGCCTGATCCAAGGGCCACATTATCTACACTCGTGTCAGCATTTCAAATAATGACCAATTGGAGCATTTAGGCAGGAAAAAAAATGAAGGGTTTGTGTGTTTTTTGTTGTCATTTTGTACATTTTCCTGTCATTTTAATATATTCTTAAATTGTGTTTTGTGTGTTTTGTGGAATTTTCAAAGTAATTTTGATTATTTTTGTTGGTAACTGATGTATTTTTCTGTCATTTTGGGTATTTGTGTTGTTGTTTTGTGCATTTTTGGAACCATTTTGTGTAGCGTTGTCATTTTATGTATCATTCTGTCATGTTTTTGCGTTTGTTGTCCTTTTGTGTGTTTTTAGTCATTTTGTGCTTGTACTTTGAGGGCCACACAAAATAAGACGTTTGCCCATGTCTGCCCTAAAGGATTACACTATGCATTCATTTTAGGCTTCAAAAAACAAGTGCGACAGTGCTTGAATAAGATACTTTGTTGTTAATGATAATACTATAATCATTATAGTCTTGTACACTTTTCAGGAGCATATTAGGAACAAATTCTCTGGCCTCAGAAATGTAGGCATAAACATTTTTTAATATATATATATATATATATTGCATTTACACCTAGGGTTAAAGTGAGCACCTGTGATAAGTTTCATGAATGCATCACAAACATCAACAATCGTCCCTTACCCAACTCCACAGACGGCACTCAAAAAGCCAGCAACACGAGACGACTGAAAAAAACAAAGGCAGAGGACAAAAAATGATCTCAATAAAAATAATCTTCACATAATCCACAACAATAAAAGCTAAAGTTGCTCAGAACATTGTGCACTTTTTTTTTCTTTCAAGGAAACATAAAGGATAAGGATCACTGATTACTGCACGCGTGCATGCAGTTTAAAGACACGACTTGATGCTTCAACATCGAGTAGTAAAAGAAGGTCAAACAGTCATCTCAGATTAGCTTTTTTGGTTTTTTTTTTACTCCTGAGCAATCAAGTACCAGCAGACATTTCGACATCAAGCATCATGAAGTAACTGAAGGTTGTTTTGACACTTTTCTTCAAAGTCAACTTTCTGAAGGTCATCTCTAAATGTAGCACAGAAAAACTCACCACAGGCTTGATGAGCAAAGAGAGGAATTTCTTTATCCAGTTGGGGATACGGTACGGTAGAATCTGTAAAGCAAATCCAGGCACCATTGGTCCGCCTTTTCTATTAGAGATAATAACAATAGAAATTAGAGATACTTTGCACGCGCACGCACGCACGCACACACACACACTAGTTTAAAGGTAATATTCTGAGATTACAACAAATTGCTATAAAAAACCTTCTTAAATAAAACCTACATTTGAATGTCTGTGTTATGGTCAAGAGCTGTTCCACATCTCATTCAAAATGCTTACAGGCATCACACTGGCAGCTGTAGCACATTTACCTAACGACCATGGTAGTAGTATGGTAGTCATCTACATTAGACTACCATGGTTTGTCAAATCACATTCTAGAACTTTTTAAAGCAAATTCAAATACAAGCATTATTGGGTCCATATAAACATTTGACACAACTTCTAAAAAATGTTACGGAATTTTTTTCCCCCCAAAAACATATAAATTTTTGTAACGCTAAAAAACTTGTTTTAAAAAATAATCCAGTCATAAATAATCATTTGAAATATTGCAACTGAAGTTGCCAAAATGAGTCTAAAGGAAGATTAAAAGCTCATCCTTGTGCATGTACTATAAAATACTAAAAACCCACTCACACTTGCTCTAGTAAGGTAACCCCTCCATCAGCAAAAAGACCCCTTAACAGCAGCTCAGTCATGGTATGGTCCAGCTTCAGAGGCAGGTAAGGCACCAGCTAAATGGATTGAGAACATTATTTGGACATAACCATTGATAAAGGCTATATTAACATTATGTAGGACATTCTTACAGTGTGCCCCGCATCCTCTAACAGAGCTTTGACCTCTCTGACGGCACGGGCCATGCTTGGAGATGGCTGTGAATACCCATCGTTGTCATAGTAACCGATCCTCAGAGGTCTGGATGACTTGTAAGTCTAAAAAGAAAATAGTCCGAGTATGTCATACATTTCAGTGGAAATCCAGGAGTGAATAGCCTCTTTTGTGTTACAAACAGGGCTTTAAATGAACTTTTTACATCACCAGTCAGCATGGCTAATAGATTCTTAAAGTTACCACCCAATCACATTTTCCATGAGTCAATTTTTTTTCCAGCAAAAATAAACTACATTATGAATGCCACAGAATAAATTTAAGCGTTCGTGTTTCTTTAAATTGTTTTTATTTTAGGTAATTGCATAAATACATTAAAATGGTAAAAATATAAATAGTTAATTTAAAAAAAATGTTGTAACAATGCCTAAAAGGTGTAACATGGAACTCTGGGTTTGTCAGAGAAGTTAATCTTTTATAAAGTATATTCTCATAACTTAATAAACAAACTTAACTCCCCGGAACACTGTTTGAAGTTAGAAAGAATAGAAGTAATCAGTACTAAGAATTACATGTACTGTAGAGAAAAAATGTTTTTACTAACATGCATGCTCTTCAAATGTAAACAAATCACACTCTCCACAAACTGTTTAGTGCACATTTTAAAGGTGAACAAATGGTTCGAATACCAGCCACTCACGACCCGACATCCATTTAATATTAAAACTCCTCAATTTCTTCTTCTTTTCAGATCCTCTTATATCTTCATTTTTCCGTGACGGCAGCAGCCTTAATTTTTTGCTCATAAATATCTCAACATGTTTGTTATTTCAAAACTAATTTTACATCTTAATTTCAGCTCCTATTGTTTGTTTTGCGCCGTTCAGTTTGTCTTCTGATATCAAACCATAACAATCACGCTAACGTAAGCACATAGCCAATTGTTGTATAACATGTCACAACATAGTTTTCTTCGAAAATAAAAATACTGTACTAATTTCTTTTATCGTTCATTGTCAAAAGAATCCCTTGATAAACTATGCAAAACAATGCAAATAAAAAGTACAAATGAAGAAGAAACCTTTTCATTTACATTCAGGCTCTACAGCAAACTATGCAAAACTGCATAATAGTGCCTTTTCTTTTTAAAAGTGCAACTGAAAATGTATTTTGTGCTTTAACAATTGGACTTTAAAACAAATCCCATATCAAAGAAATAATATGAATAAACAAACTATGGCTTTCATTCTCTCTCTCGTTTCTCCCTTTCCTGTCCCTGCTCCTCTTATATTGATTTCACATGTTCTTTCTTTCTCACCTCTTTCATTTTGCCTTGGGGAAACAAAAATGCTTCCACACTTCTGATTTAAAACATGGTGGTGCGTCCTGAATTTCAAATTCTAAATAGATAGCGCCCTTTGCTGCAAATTTTTATTTATTTTATTTATTTATTTTTACAGTACTGTGATTCAATTTCAGAGTATTGTTGTGAACCGTGACACATTTTAATCGATTTTTAACTGCCTCACGATTCATTCTTACATCCACCAACCCATGAGTTGGCTCATTCACTGACGGTTCTACAAGCTAAGACGTACCTGCATGTTAAACGGCAGTGGAGGAACAGTGGGGTCCAGCTCAAACATGTGATCACAGAGAACCGCCTGCATAAACAGAGCCAGACTGTCCACGTCCCTGGCCATAGGTCCTGGTGTAGTCAAAACTGATTGAGAACAAGCAAAACAGGAAAGAAAATATTTAAATCCTGCATATTCCTTTATTCAGCTGAAAGGAACAGGGTTTTCAAATGTGGCATGTGAATATGTCTCTTACCTGACTTTTGACCTTGTAAAGAGGAATTAACCCCAAGTGAACTGTCAAAGCACATTTACAAGATAAAAAAAAAAAGCCTTGCTCGTAAAAGGACAATAGTCCATAAAACCAGGTGACATGTTCCAACCTTAGCCGGCCTGCTGTGGGCTTGAAGCCACAGATCCCACAGAATGAGGCCGGAATACGGACGCTGCCCCCTATGTCCGTCCCCAGGCCGAGGACAGACCCTCCTGCTGTGATTAGAGCCCCCTCCCCTCCAGATGAACCTCCAGGGGACTTTTTAGGATTGCAAGGGTTCTTCGTCTCGCCATAGATGGGATTACTGCAGTCATAACTGAGACCAGGCAAAAAAAAGTCAAACATGAGTTGCTAATGTGAATTAAATGAAATGTGGGAGAAGTGTAACATTGCAGTTTGTTGTAAAATTTGCTTCTTTTTTTTTTACCTTAACAAAGCTTGAGGAACATTGGTCTTTGCAAAAGGAATGGCTCCTTGTTTCTTTAAAACTTCAACAAGCACACTGTCTTTCTGAGCCGGCTTATCCAGGTTCTTGACCATACCACATGTGGAGGTGTAGTTCTAGAGTCACAAAATTAAAATAAGCAGAAGAAAAAAAAACAAAAACAAATGCACATAAAGAAAAAACATGTGAGCTGACATGACAAAATTACATACAAATAATCATTTATAATTGCACCAAATGTCTATACAATGTTAGATTATTGTTTACCAATAGTTAGAGTGAGAGAGAATCTTGATCCGGGGAAGCCTCTAAACTACCAGGCCATATCTAAGCTTCCCTTCATGTCAAAAATCATGGAAAAAGTGGTTGTTAAGCATGGAACAACATTATTTTTATGATAAATATCAATCTGATTTTAGATCAATCCACTCCACTGAAACTGCTCTTCTGAAGGTTTCTAATGACGTGATGATGATTTTACTTGATCTGACAGCTGCCATTCATACTGTAGATTACAGTATACCAGTTGATTGACTTAAATTCGAGATGCGGTTTTCTGGTGCTGTTCTCCAGTAGTTTATCTCTTGTATAAATGGAAGAACTTTTAATGTTGCTACTCTGCACTGGCTTCCAGTTAAGTTTCACATAGACTATAAAATCTTAGTTCTGACTTTTCGAGCGTTACAGGCCCCTCAATGTATCTCAGACTTGTTTTGCCCCTACACTTCAGGGCACAGTCTTCGGTCTTCAGGTCAGGGTCTCCTAAAGATCCCAAAAACTTTAAAACTCTAGGAGACCTGGCATTCCAGGCTGTGGCCCCCAGACTCTGGAATAACCTGCACCAGTCTCTCAGAGAGCTCAACTGTGTGGAGACTTTTAAAAAACTGTTGAAGACTTTGCTTTTCAGAAAAGCTTTTAGTTAACTGGATTGTAAATTTTTATTATCCTTTTATGATGCTGCTCCTATGATGTATATGGACCCATGTTTTATTATGCTATTATGATGTTGCACTTGTATTAATTTCTCCACTGCTCTGTATGGCACTTTGTGATTTTATCTGCAAAAAGTGCTTTATACTGTAAATAACTTACTTACAGAAGATTATAAGAGTCATAAAGTTAAATATTTTTAAGCTGGATGTCTTCTTTCCTTATTACCTCAGCTTAATTAAGCTTAAGATTTTTGTTGCTGATTCTTGCATTTATTAAACTGCTAAATCCAAATCTGAAAACATTTTAACAAAATTTTAGACATTTTACAATACTTTGATTGCAATGCACCCAAATAAGAACACAGCTATGGACAGTTTTCATTTATCATTATATATGCATTTTCAACAAATAAATAAATACATTTGGCAAGGAAATAAAGGAAGACTTCTGCTTTGACTTTCAGTGTCATCTCTCTTCTAAAATCAATACCTTGTATGATATATTTTCTTTGAGACTTATTGGAACTCCATACAAAAGGCCATCTTTGTTGGATCCGATAGTTTTCAGCTGGTCAAAACTCTCCATGATAATTTCTGTGCAGCAGTTCAGCTTTGCGTTTACGGCCAACGTCTGTAGCAAGAGCAAAGAGACACATTGGAAATATAAGGCTTTTTATTCTATTGACACACTCGAGGAAAAGGACTAATATTTACTTGGCAGATATTTACTTGACACATGAGGACAATGACAATAAATAATGGAAGATCAATCCTGTAAATTACTTAATTGAAACAAATAATTATGTTGTACTATTTCATAAAAAATTAAAGGAAAGTCTTTTTTGAATGTGAATTAAAGTGAGAAATGATTGTGGATGCAGAACCTGTTCCATGTAGGTGTAGAGCACGTCCTCAGGGCTCAGTGAACCCGTTTGTAGTTTCTCTCTCAGCTCAGCCAGCGGCAACGCCAAGATAGATGCTGAGTCAGCAGTCGAATGCTTGGGGACATAACACATGACTGTGTCAATGTTATCTTTCAAGGCCCCAATAATCATTACTCTACTGACTGATTTGCAAGAAGAAGAAGAAACTCTCTAAAATTTAAACATTTTACTTTAGCTAAACACCTGAAGTAAGGTTTCAAAACATGGATGATGATGATTAAACAATAATTGTGGCATTTATTTGTATAATTTGAGCCACAAACTCAACGCAAACCTGTCATTTGGTCTTCTATTAACTTTAATCAGTTTTAATATCTATTTTAAGATTATATTTGTGGTCGTCAGGATTATCTGAGATGGGTTCACACATCAATCCATATGTATGGATTCTCTCTGGATTTTTCCATTTCGTTACAATCTTATCCTGTGCTGGGTTTGTTGGTTCTAACTCTATTTAAGTGGAACAAGGACAGAAGGAATATGGTTTATGTAATTTAGCAAGTTCAGATGAACTACGGCCGGGCCCGTGGAACATCTCCGCGTTGAACAGCACGTTCCACGTTCCCAAAAATTCAGTCAACTGACTTGGTTCCACCAAGTAAAACAAATCAAATTGTGCAACGTAAATGCTTAATCTAAGATGAATTGCCTTTGAAACGATATGTCACCCGACTATGTTCCGATAATTTTTAAAAATACTGGAAAAGGGGATGGGCCATCAGGCCCCTCATCAAATTATGGGAGGCATGATCGTAATCTACGTTGAATTACCTTTGAAACGTTATATGACACGACTATGTTCCCATTACATAATATTCCCATAATATTTCGACTATGTTCCCATGGACATAATATTTTCATTTAAATGTTCACCTGCACTACTCATCAATGCACTACTGCACTATTATCTTATTATTATTATTGTATTTTTATTTTATTTCGTTATTATTATTATTATTACTATTATTATTATTATCTTGTTATTTTATTTAGTTTGCACATATTAGTCTAACTACTCTTATATATTTATATTTATGTTTATACTTCTTTTTTTTATTTATTTTTCTTTATTCTAGTTGATTGTTATTATTTAATGTTACACCATCTGAGAGAGCACAGTTTACCAAGACAAATTCCTCGTGTGTATTCATACACTCTTGGTCAATAAAGTTGATTCTGATTCTTATTCTGATTCTGATTAATTTGAAAATTACCGAAAGTGGGGGGTGGGCCCTCGGGCCCCATTTAAAAAAAAAAAGGGCTCAGAGCATCTCATAATATTCATTCATAAAGTATTCATACCAAACTGCATTCCGATCTAGAGTTGTCACGATACCAAAATGAGTAACCACGACACTATACCAGACAAAGAATCACGGTTCCAGGTAATATCACGGTTCCAGGTAATATCACGGCGGCGACACTGATATCTTTTTTAATTATTTTTATGAACTATAATGTATTTGTACAAGTTAGTGTTGTTTGGTGATAGATAAGAGTACATGGAATTAGATCAGAATACAATTAATCAAACTAAATAACATTTGCATTTTTAGATGTCATCTTGTTACTGTGGTGGAAACGTGCTAACATGGTACACGCACGACAAACGTGCAAGTCTGATCAATGAAAAGCATCAATATAACAAATAGATCAGATGTTTCAAAACTCCTTTTAGTTCAGGGGTCAAAATACAAAGCAGTTTAAGTCGATCTCAAGTGGGCCACAGATTTCATGTGGGAAAAGAGTCATTTCAACATTATTGTTCCCGAGTTTACACTTCTACGTACACATAAAATGCTAAATATGTAAGAAACCAACAACACTCTAGTAATAAATGACAGATATCAGTGCCAACAGGATCTTCACTTTAAATTTCCTCAATTTTGTGACCAATTTGAATTTGAATATTTAATTTATTTCGGTAGTCTTCAGAAGGACAAAAACAGAACAAATAACACTCAATTGCCTAATTCTTCAGCCAAAAGGGTGTAGGTTGAAGCAGAGCTTATATATACCTACCCCATCACAACAAAACAAAACAAGGTTCTCTAGATAATATCTCACACAAAAACATTTAACTTATTTTCCTATTTTTACAGTAAGTCAATATATATTCTGCACAAGTTTTATATATACAGTTTATACACGCACATCTAACACATACGAACGTACACACATGTATACACATTCATATATACACATGAATGTACACGACACGTACATAATATTAATATTATAGTATTTCATAGCTACAACACTACATTTAGTGTGGTAATATATAAATTCATATAATCATCTATACCTTTTATTTTGCTGTTTAAGTATTAATATATTTTATACCATTACACACATATCATATATAATGACAGCTCTAGCTAAAATTGTTGCTGTTCTTTCTTATACTTACTAATGATATATGTCTTTAAAAGCTTTTTAAACTGGTTAATGTTGGTGCTATGTTGTGTTTAATCCATTAGGCAGTTCCATATTTTAACCCCTGCTATTGTTATACTTATTCATTGATATTTCATTAAGGGATGTGTTACGTAATAAATTGAGGAATTGTAATAATTTTGCATATTTTTCAACAGTTTAACAAAAAAAATGACTGCAATCATGCAATAAATGCACCAGTAGTGTTGAGTTTTATTTACACATTGATTCATGTTTTCTTTGTAATTTTTACTTCCTCCTGCTGGCCGAATTGGATGCTCCAAATGGCCGGATTTGGCCCCCGAGCCATAAGTTTGAAAGATGTGAGTATGTGTAGGACTAGCTTCTGTTGTTGCAGGTCAAAGTGCTTCATCCATTCTCAGCTATGCTAACCATGCATCCATGTATCTCTTACCGTCTGCCTGTACCGGAGCACAGCCTGGTCTGCCCGCTGCAGAACCTCCGTCCTCCGGCTCCGGGCTCGTTGGATCTTCCGCTCCACCTCCCTTCCTCTGCTGACCGTCCTCAGCAGCAGCAGAACCCCCACCACCCCGCAGGCAGCCGCTCCAAGCACCGCCGCTGTGCCGGTGTCTCCTTTAACTCCGTCCAGGAGTACTTTTAGGTCCTGCATTGTTCCCGCTGTTTGTTAGTCAACGTTCACCTTCTACAGATGTTTAACTGGATAAATAAAGCCCTGTTTCCAGGAGGTGTTCAACAGGTAGTTACATCCTCTCTGGGGGGAAGCCCAACCCTATGACGTCACATACCCGACCCCCCCTGGGTTAAACCAAAGGGTTTGAGTCGCTTTTACTAAAGGTTAGGCTTTAGCTAAGCCTGCAGAGTGCTCTATACTGACACCCCCTGGCCATGAGCACACATCACATCCTGCCATGTCCTTCACGGAAAACAATTTTTTTTAAAAACTATACACGGACAACTAAAAGCTGTTCTTTGACAGGTTTTTGTTAAACAATCAAATCAATTCAACTTTATTTGTACAGCCCAATTTACAACAAAGTCATCTCAATGCGCTTATCAAAATATAAATGTCATAATAAAAAGAAAAAACCCAACAAGATCCAAATGAACAAGCATTTAGCGACAGTGGGAAGAATCAACTCCCTTTTAACAGAAAGAAATCTCCGTTAGAACCAGGTTCAGAGGTGGCAGCCATCTGCGTCGACTGGTTGGGGTTAGTGGACAGAAGGACCAACAGAACAGGATATAGAGATAGAACATCAGAGTGTCCCAGACTAGTTGAGCCGTGAACCACAGATCAGGAACTGCCATCGTCAGCTTCACAACACCTGAAACAGAGCAGAGAGAGAAAGGTGAGGAGAAGGCACTGACTGCAGAAAAACATGATACAGTATTATCAAGTCAGCCTGTCTTGGCCTTGGGCCTCACTCCCAGTGACATAGTCAACACTTACAAAAGTGACGAATCTCTTCCCTTTTATTGGTAAGCTAACAGTGACTCCAAGGTCTGTAAATGCGACGGTTCACAGACGTCACGAGTATATTAGTACCTGCAGGATCTTCACTTCAATTTCCCCAATTTTAGCAATTTGGAGACATTTTGTTGAATAATTTGAAGAAAATTTGCCAGATTATGGAAAAATTGAGTTCTTTCAACAATTTGAGATTAAAAATGACTGCAGTTCTGAGCTCTAAGAAGTGGAAAACTGAATTTTTGTATTTGGAGGGGCTGTGATTATATATCTACAACTGAATTAGTTGGTATTTACAAAATGTTTCATTTTTTTTCTATCATTTTTACTTTCCTGAGTGGACCGAATTTGATGCTCTAAAGCAGGCATGTCCAAAGTTCGGCCCGGGGGCTAATTGCGGCCTATGTTTAAATTTCCACTGGCCCGCAGCCTGTGTCATGAATTCAATAATATGCAGCCCACCGACACCATTGACCACAGTAAAAAAGTTTTTTTTTAAAAAAGCAATTTTATATTTCACTGAATGAAACATCTGAACAAGATAACGGTTAGTTTTCACATGTTTTGAATTCAGACGTTTACAGTGAGCATTTCATAGTGAATAATATGTAATGTTGCACATGAACCTAGATATGTTTAATATTCCAGAAACTGTATTTTTTTCTTAATTTTTGTGATCTTCACATATGAAAGGCAGAGATTTCAATGAAAAACGTGTTTAGATTTAATTGTTTTCTGCGTGGATACATGAGAAGTGTGCCATTTGCCATAAAAAAAATATCATAAAATTGATTATTTGCATTTGATGTTAATGGTTCAAAGAATTTCAGGCTTTTGAGAAAAAATAATAAATGTAAAATATTACTGCTTTTAAATTGATGTAATGTTCAAAATCAAATAAATATAGAGTTAGATGAGGTGATGGAAGGGGATATAAAATGATCTACATATCAATAAGCTGTTAATAGAGAACATTTCAAGCTCCAAACTTCAAATATCGAAATCAACTTGTGACACAAAGTTTGTAGCCATTCATTTTAATCAAACTGTTAACATAAACAGATAAAGGACATTATAAGTTAAACACATATACAGCATATCCACATATGGATGTAGAACATAAACCACGTTTCCTCGTAATACGACTGTAGAAGAACGCCATCAGCCAGTGGGCCAACAGTCAGGAGGCTTCATTTGACTGAATGAAACAGCTTGTGCGCCACCTGCAGAAAACAAAATGTTCAAGGTAAATTAGAAACCAACACATCTCAGAGCAAAGAGACTGAATCCACATGGATGTGAAGAAGAAAAGCAGGTATTTCTGGCTTTAAGTGTAATAACTGTGGTGCAGCTGCACAGAGCTACGGTTCACGTGCTGCAGCACAGATCCAAACATGTTTCAATGACTTACAAACTACCAAAAGATGAATGTGTTCTCTGCGACACTGCTCCCCTTCATCATGCCGTCATAGACACACTTACACAGTGGTCCCGAGCATGAAGGAAGTCAAACAGCTCCTCTGTACATTCCTCCTCTGTGGCAGATCTTGAACCAACTCTGGTCTCGCATTGTTCCAGGCGTTCACGTGTGTGAACACAATGCTCGGCTGCTTCACACTTCTGTCGCACTGTGTCCAGAGGATCCTGAAAAACACAAAGCATGCAGTCCTTTGAATAGTACAAAGCCAAGGCACACATAATGGATGCATTTGGATCAATTGGTAATAAAAAAAAAATTTGTTATGTTGCTTTTCTTTGGTTAGTAAAAGCAAAGCAAGCCGAATTAAAGTGTCTTTTTAGCCTGAAATTTACCATATTGGACCAAAAAAATTTCTGTGCATAAAAATTAAGGGTGTCTCAATTTGATATTATTTCAGATATTAGTCTGATATCAATAAAAAAAAAACATCAATCAATATCGGTATTGGCCAATACTCAAAGCTGCAATATTGGTATTGTACCAGAAGTGTAAAAAGGTCAATTGGGGCATCCCTAATACAAATATACAGTTCAGTGTCCGTAAAGAACTATAACATGGTCAGCAACATGCACACAATACACTCTAAGAAAAACTGGTCTTCAGTGAGTTTGAACATAATTTCACATAATGCAGATTAGCTTGTGATATCAAATCGTCACCTGGTTGTTCATTTTAAATTCCACTCAAATGATTGTTGAGCTTAAATAAGCATAAAAACTCCTGGTATCTTCATTAGTCAAACTCTTTCAATTGGACTCACTTGGAAAACAGACACCCATTCCTAAACAAGAAAACGGTCACCATCATGTTAACTTCATTACCATATCAGGGGGGTATTTCATCAAAGTGTTCTCAGTAGAGCCAGGCCTACGGTTTAAACCTGGTTTAGCTAAGCCGTCCGTGACGACGCTGGCTTTTACCATTTCATCAAACTCTGAGCCGAGCCAGCTTAAGTGCATGTCTTCATAAGACCCACGAGAACGATCACAGATTTAATAATTAGAGAGTCACAGCGCATGCGCTGCAACTTTCACGATGAATAGGCAGACAATAGAAACCAATGCTGAGACCAACAGGACGTGACGTCATCTGTTACTGAGCAGGAAAATAAAGGACGAACCCTTTAAGGTGTTTCTGTGGTTTGAACATTTTAAAAGTAGTAAAGGGTTAAATATGGGGTTATTTAGTCAATTTATCATAGCAAACAACGGAAGCAGTGATCGTATGAGTTTGATAATTTTTTTAAACACCCGTCAGAGTTTAATAAAAAAGATGATGAAACTCACAATTATATAATATGTAATTCGTGAGACTTGTGAGTGATGAATAGTTTGTTGAACTCAGCACTAAACATTACATTCAAATGAACAGCGGGAGCAGACAGCGGTGCTGTTGGATGTCACATCCAACAGTGTAGACGCTGCAGGTGCAGGTGAGCTGTGCACGGGAGGTTCATGCACATCCCAAAAAGCGATAGTGTATCTTTGTCATTGGGAGTCTTGGTGCTCCGCCCTGTGACTGTCCCTGAAGCCCCTCCCTCTCTGTATATTCACAGCTTTCTTAATATTAATCTCTGATCAATGAATGAACACATTTATACCGTGCGTTAAACGGAGGTGATGTATACACACATATCCTTGTATATTAGTACTGATGGTTTAAACACATGGAGACTGTGATGTTTTATTAAAAATACTGTACACATTAAACATGTAATAAGACAATGATTCTATCATCATTTGTATGGATTTAAAATCAAATTAAAACATTGACCATAACATTTTGTTTCATTTCCTTTTAAAATACCATATTAAAGCGGTATTTAAAAAATAAAGTATAACAGAAGTCTATTTGACTCTTTTTTCCTTTTGTAGATATTTATTGAGTGTTTTAAATCATCACTAAATGACTTCACGTGGTTTCATGAGAGTGCGTCTGCAGCTGAAGTTAAGCCTGCTGCTTAAACCTGGTCGGGAGCAGGTTTGACTCACAGACTGTGTTACTATGGTAACCAAGGTGTTTTCCCGTTGAAGAAACCGCCGTTCCAGTTAGAACCCGGCTTAACGGAGCCGGACTATCAGGTTAAACCTGGCTTAACATTGAGCTGATGACATACCCACCTAGTGGTTGGCATTCAATCACAATAATAATTGGTTTTATCTGTGTTTATAACCAGGAGCTCCTATCAGCTGTGGTCCACTGAATGCCGTGAAAACAAAGCCGTGGAGCTTTCAATAAGATGTGAGCATTCAAGCCTTTTTTATATGACATTGATATTTATTCACAGCAGGGATGGCCAACTTTTATCACATCAGGGGCCACAGACCGAGGGTCGCAATCACAATAATTGCTAATCTGAGTATTAATGCAGAAAAATACAAAGGACTTGTATTTATCTGTAAATTTTTTGGAGTCATTTTAGTACATTTTCCTGTTTTGTGATTTTTTGCTATCATTTCGTATATCCTTGCCCTTTGCGTGGATTTTTGTTTTCAGGTTGTGTTTTTGGAGTCTTTTGGTTCTTGTTTGACATATTTTTCACTGAATTTAATGTATTGTTGTAGTCTTGTGTGTTTTTGGAGTCATTCTGCGTATTTGGCTGGGCTGCGAGTTGTCCATCATGTCTGATCTATAGGTACACAGTGCACAGTATGGTATATTCTCATTCATCATCCCAGTTACACTGAACACTTCAATGTTAGCATTTGATGTAAAAAATAAATGAAATTTTATATATATATATTACAGTAACTTCCGCAGTAATAACACAGTTGATAGTTTTTATAAACATAACAGAATAACAAGGACATGTTAGGGCTTTTCTATCAATGCATAATGCCGCAGTGTGACTGTGTGTTCTTGTCATTACAGTACTCTAAAATAAAAACCGACATACCACCATCTCTTCCTCGTCTTCCTCTTCTTCCTCCTCCTCCTCCTGTAATAACAGTAAAATCCAGAGAATAGCTTACAGTTATAATGTTTCCATTTAAAAAAAAAAACAATAACAATAATAAATTTGCACACCAGTGTTGAAAAAGATAACTACAATTTCCGGCTTCATTGAGTCTTTAGGTAAAGCTCGCTAAAGTGAGCTTGTGTTTAGCCTAGCAGTGTAGCATGTGAGCTAAAAACAACAAAATGCAACTGCTAACAATCAAGGAAGGACTACTAACATCTTCAGGCTCTCCGTTTGTGATCATCTTGTCCTCCCAAACCATTGTTTCACTGCTCTTGGCCTCAGCTGAACCGTTTGTTGATTTTGAACTGTTAGAGGACACGACAGGTCACAGTCCGCAACAGTGCAGAGATAGCAGGCGAGCTAACCAGGTTATTTCCGCCAGGCGCCCTTTCACAATAAAGTTATTCTTTTCTCCGTATTAATGGATGAACCGCCAGAAATATAAAAGACAATAACTGACAAACAGTGTTCGAAACAGCAAAAATATAGAACAATGAATAATAATAATAATTTATTTGATTCAAAAGTTAAAACAGAATAATAAATGAAGACCAATAAACTAAACCTGTCAATGAGGATTTACTTCTTTCTTCTTTATTTACTAAGAATTATTTTTTTTTTTGACTAGTTTACTAGACACAATAAAAGTTAGGCTTCTGGTGCTGAAATCTAAATAAATGGATGCAGGTAACCTAGTTTCATTTAAAAAACAAAAAAGTTGTGGCTTACATAAATCCAGCCAATCGACCAAACATACAAATCTAATGTCTACGAGAAAACAAGTATCTCGAGAAAACCCACACGGCATGTGGAGAACATGCAAACTCCACACAGAATGATCTAAGTCAGTGGTTCCCAAACAGGGGTGCGTGTACCCCTGTTTGGGAACATGAGCACATTGCAGGGGGTACATGGAAATATTTAACAATATAACAATATAAAAAATAATCTGGAAATATTAGTTCCTTTTTAGGCAATTCTTTGGACAAATTCACCACAAACTAACAGTACAATTTACATTTTATCACACTTCTGTCCAAAACAATAATTAGTGACATTTCACAAAGGAGACTATTTACCTACTATTGAAGTATTTACAAAAAAAATTGATATTTAACTAAATTCCACTCATTGGATTTATTTGTAGATGAAGCCTTAGAGAACCAATGTTTGAGACACATTCCGGGGTTTAGGAGAGCCCGCTGCTCCACAAATGAAAATGCATGTGAAATTATGGTTAGGGTACTTATATGAAGAGGGGGTACAAATGATTTGACAAAAATGCGAAGGGGGTACATGGACGAAAAAGATTGGAAACCACTGATCTAAGTTTTTCCAGCTGGGAATCAAACCCACTACCAAGGACCTTTTGGCATAAAAGTGCTAAAGACTACTGCACAATGCGGCTGATCTAAGAAATAAAAAAAAAAATAAAGCATAAAGATGTTTATTTAATTAATCAACAACATTGCCAAATATGTCACCGTTTTAGAAAGGAAATAATAATAATAATTCTTCCTTACTTTAGCTTTTTCCCCCAGGCCCACACTGTACACCCAGTCAGATTTGTTTCGTTGGCCACAATCTTGTGTTAACAGACGGGTTGCATAACCAGTTGCTTTATTCAAAAGCACCAAAAGGGTCTGTAACAGGGGCAACAGAGAGACATCTAAATGAGGTCAACCCACACAGTGTGGCTCGGTCAGTGTGAGGTCACACATTGTGGTCCACACCAATCCGCATACATTTACCTCATTTGTTTGGAGCACATTTGCACACATTTCTGTGTTATGTAACACTGAAAATAAACACTCTCACACTCCCAAAATGTGGCATAGCTGAAAAAGAAGTTTGGATATGTTAAAAAAAAAAATTTAAAAAAAAAAGCTTAAATTCGACAGGCCAGACTATTGCACAAGTATGCAAACATGTTTGCAAAAGCTTGAAACACAAACAGTGAGTATATTACTGTTATACAAGCAACTCCTTTAAGGTAATGGAGAGGTCAGTCTTTATCAGCTTTGGCAGCTGAAAGATCAAGGGTTTCAACACTCACAGCTCATTCATTATTTATTCCTCATGTTATTACTCAGATCTGGCAAAGCCTTCAAATATACCAGCTGTTAATAACATGCCCGTCCAAGTGTATTTATCAATGTTTAACACTTCTTACACAATATTTGGACATTGGTATTTTTTTCTATTTGACCAAGAACACACCTCCAAGAACACACACACACACACACACACACACACACATATATACTGTATATATATATATATATATATATATATATATATATATATATATATATATATATATATATATATATATATATATATATATATATACGTAGAGAGTGATAAATACATTTTTTTTTTCTTTTTAGGCATGTTACATTCAATACATTTTGTGCAATCACATATCCAATATTCCCATACACACACACATCCAAAAATGTACATACCATTTGATATTAATAAATAAAATAAATTCAATCTTATGAAAATATAGTTATACAAAAAATATATAAACTATGTTTAATCAGACCCACACATTCTTATCAACATACATATACACACACGCACACACACACACACACATATCTTATACATATCTGATTATATCTAAAAAGGGTTAGGAAGAAGTAAACTTATCAAATTCTACCCCTTCTCCATTATTTAATAGTTATATATTATAATAGTCTTTCTGTGTTAAAATAGATTGATTTGGAAAGTAATTACATTGTGCCAGAATGTCCTGATTATTAAACGCCTGTCCTTCTTATAAAATAACTGAATGTAAAGAATAGTAAATACTGAAATGAATAGATAATATTTTGGGGATCAATATTTTCAGGAACGCAGATTAAATTATCACTTAAAAGCATTGTACTTGAGAGACTGGCTAGAACTGAGCAGTATGAAACCCGAGATCCATCCATCCATTTTCTGACCCGCTATACTACCAGTTGTATAGTAAAATACTAAAAATACTATGTTACGGTACTTGCAAAGCTTGTTGTAAAAATGTTATGTTGCATTGGTAAATAATTCCACTAGTGACCGATAAGGAGTCATTAATACGTGATCAATTTTAGATTCAGGGATTCAGAGAAACTCTTTTGAAAAAAAAAAAAATGTCTTGAAATTTGAAACAGCACTGGTTTTGACCAATAAAATGGAAGTTTTCTGAAGCCTGTGTTACGTGGTTTAGAGACTTGCAGCTGAGGACACAAATGGGTTCAACTGAGGTTTCCAAATAGATCAAGCTCAGGGAGGCGTGAGACAGTGCAGCTGTACACAACTAACTCTCTGTCTCTCATTTCTGCAATAACAGCAACTGCTTTTCCCCCAACAGATGCTGAAACCATCAGGAGACATGTTTATAAACTAAGATAACATCACTCTGAATACGTTTACGTTAATCATAGGTTAGAGGTCTAAGCAATTCATCAATGTGTAACTTGAAAAAAAAAAATAAACTTTTCCCCAGTCTAGGAATTGGGGTGTGATGGGTTTGGCTTCGAGAACAAAGCTGATGTGCTCCTCATAGGAATGAGAACTCTATGAGAGAGAGAGCAGTGAGATTCAGAGGCTGTTTGCAGCATGGAGTCACTCTATTCTCTTGTTGGAGCATTTCTGGAGTGGAATTCTAAGACTCTACTGCTTTTCTTTGTGGTTTTTGTCCTTACTTTAGATTATTTCAAAAACCGTAAGCCTGCGGGATTCCCTCCGGGACCGAAAGGTCTCCCAATAGTGGGCAATATTTTCAGCGTGGATCAAAACAGGTTTCATGAGTCCTTAACCAAGGTATGCAAACATTAAAAGGCTACACATCATGTAAGTCTTACCTTTCAGACACTTGTTTTTAAATGTCTTGCTCTCATTGTCCATCTCTAATTTCTAATGTAGTTTGCTGGAAAGTATGGAAACGTGTACAGTATTAGGATGGGCCAAACGTGGATGGTGGTGCTGAATGGTCTTGAGGTCCTAAAGGAAGGTTTAATTACACAGGGAGACAACATGGTCGACCGACCTGACATTCCTTTACTGGATGACGTTTTGCACCAAAGGGGTAAGCAGTCAGATTAAAAGAATGCTTCACAATAGCTCTGAAATAAAGGAAAACAATTTTTTTCTTCTTTTAATTTGATCATTGCTCAGTTATTATTATTTTCTAATTCTTGGATTAGGGTGTTTGCTCTCCTTTTGTGATTTTTTTCTCTCTGCTCAGGTGTCGTTTTCAGTAGTGGGCACACCTGGAAACAGCAGAGGCGGTTTTGCCTCTCAACCCTAAGACATTTTGGATTTGGTAAGAAGTCACTTGAGCAAGTTATTCTGGATGAAATGACACACTGTGCAGCTTACTTCAAAGAGTATAAAGGTACGTGGCATACAGTCGTATATTAATCATGACAAGAATAATATGAAAGTATGACAGAAGAAATCTGTTATTTTTGGAGGTGCACCATTCAACCCTCAACCCATTGTCGTCAACTCTGTCGCCAACGTCATCTGCTCCATCGTGTTTGCCCATCGGTTTGAATACAACGATGAGAAGTTCATAAACCTGATGGACATGTTTGACAAAGCCTTTCAGATTGAAGAATCCATTTGGTCAAAGGCAAGGTTCTTTATCACTCTTGGAATTAAGGAATTCATACATTCGGAAGATTAAAGTCCCTGTGTCACCATTTTTCATGTCAAAGGTAAATTACACTAAAGACTGTAAATAGTGCATCTGCAAAGTATTTTTTTAGTCTGGCAGTGGGAGAAGTATCTCGACCAGGTAAGAATTCTAACATAACGCAAACAGACGGTAGAAATGTGACCTTTTATTGTCCAGCTTGTACACAGTCTTTTACTCTCAGGTTCTCCTGAGTGAGCTAGGGTAGCTCTCCCTCGAATATAGTATGACACAGGTGTGATTAATCACATGCATTAAACCTGCAAATGCTCACCTACAGAGTCCCTCCCTGAATCACCTCCCTCTGGTCCTCTCTTCCTACTAACATGTGCATCCATCACAGGCACTACCATTTTATCAAGCAATAATACACTTTTCACTCAGTATTGCTAGCAGACCTAATGTCCTCACCCTAACTTTACCAGCTCTGAATATGATGCTGTACTACTACACATCGAACAACGCAGACAGGTCAGTTGCTGTCGCCAAGCTTGAGTTTAAACAGGCTTTCATAAATATGTGGCCCATGGTGTGATAATATATTTAATAAATAGATGAAATCATTTTAGCCGACAAATATATAATAGGCCGCCTATACAAGTATTTACATGTAAAGCCAGGTTCCTAGAACCACATGCATGGAGAGAGATGGATGATCAACGTTCCTTTCACTTCACACTCCATAAAGCATATCAATAAAGCCTCATGTTCAGGTCCACCCACTCCTAAACAACACTTTTGTCTAAATGTTGACACATGAGCCCACCGTGCTCCACATTTTTATGATCCACAGTCCATTTCGGTTTCTCTGCCAGTGCATATTTTTCCCATCTTCTCCTCTTTCTGTCAATCAGAATCAGAATCAGAATCAGAATTCCTTTATTGATCCCAGGGGGAAATTGCTTTTGTTTCAGCCATAGAACACATCACAAAGAAAGAATAAAAACATTAACAAAGACAAAGAATAAACAATAAATAAGTGTATAATTAAGTAAAGACTGTAAAAAATAGGGGTCAGAAACACACACATTACAGTAGTAGAAAAAAGTAGGATAGATAATAATAATAATAATAATGATAATATACAAATATATACCAATATGATTCAGATATTTACAAAATAATACAAATATACAAATATGATTTAGATATATACTGTACAACAATCAAGCAGTGAAGTTACAAAGATAAATTATACAGTTTGATCGCCATAGGCAGGAATGATTTCCTGCTTTCAGGAGCTATGACGAGGAGCTAGGAGTTTCTTAGGGATTTATTTCATAGTACATCCATGATGTATATACTGTACATGTAGATTGCGGCTGTGACTGAAACTCCCCTCAGATGTTATTAACAGGGTCAACTGATTCCATAAGTAAAAGAACTGAATATTGGCCAGAAGCAATAATTCTTGTTTATAATTAGCAATTGTTGACAAACGTCACGTTGTTATGCACTCATCAAATCAAATATTTGTATCAATATCTTTTTCCAACAATAAAACACTAATAAAATATCTGATGCTTATTGGCAAGGCAAAGGCAAGGCAAATTTATTTGTATAGCGCATTTCATACACAATGTAACTCAATGTGCTTTACATGATAAAACATTCAACCGCTTAAAATCAATAAGAACATTTAAAATCATCAGTAAAATCAAATAAAATCATCAACAAACACATGACATCAACAACATGACCAAAAATCTCTCTCTCAATCATACCCAGTAGAGAAAAAAAGTGCTTTTAACTTTGATTTAAAAATGTTCACATTGGATGCTGACTTCAGCTCTGCTGGCAGTTTGTTCCACTTCTTTGCAGCATAACAACTAAAAGCAGCATCACCATGTTTACTGTGAACTCTGGGCTCCACTATCTGACCTGTGTCCATAGATCTGAGAGACCTGCTGGGTTCATACCTGACTAACATCTCACTTCTCACTATTGGTAACACAGGGACTTTAAAGGTGTGATCTTTATGTTCTGACATACAGTGAATGTATTCTTTTTTTTCACTCTCCCCTTCTGGGCAGCTTTACAACTCCTTTCCAGAGGTGATGAGACTTTTGCCGGGGCCACATCAGACTTTTCTTCAGATGTGGAGCAATGTGAAGGACTTCATACGTGAAGAAATGAACGAGCACAAGAAAACACTGGATCCCTCAGAGCCAAGAGACTTCATTGACTGCTACTTGAATGAGATTGAGAAGGCAATTAGTGCCATTTCTACTTATTTTGTGCCATTTCTAACTAATACCATTACTTTTTTGTTGTGAAGGTCACATCACATGCTTGTAAGGTCAGTCCACATTGATGAAGAAGGGCAGTTTGGAAGCAGGCGTATTAGACACAAAATAAAGAGATTATGTAGAACACAAAGGAATTAGAACAAAAAATGCTACAGTGTGCTTTCTCAGTGTTAAATTACACCTTGGCTTCCACCAGAAGGAAAAGGCTTTAGCACTGAGTGACCCTCATCAGAGTGGATTTAAGTTACCCAACATCATTTTTACACTCATTCAAAGCGTTAGGTAAAAAAGTATTAGTTATTTGACTTTTACTCATAGGTCTACAGGTAGTCCCGTTGAGACAAGAGTTTAAAGACACAAAAGGACACAGATTTCAGTCTAAATATTAAAACTAGGGTTATAATTTGGACCAGAATTAGCCCGTTGTGACGTTTTTTTCTTTTTTAATCATGTTACTTTACAGACTAAGGAGCAGAGTGACAGCACTTTTAATGAGGACAACCTGATCGGATGTGTCTTTGATCTTTTTGCGGCTGGTACTGAGACTACATCTACTACGATGCGCTGGGCCTTGCTGTATATGGTGAAATATCCTGAGATCCAGGGTGAGAGTACTGATGAGGCTACTGTAGCTTTATCCATACTGAATACATTATCAATGGATAACTCATTAATCTTACTAGCTCTGTATCCTTCCCTAGCAGAGGTTAAGCATTGCAAGTTGTCAGTGTCTATTTATTGGTTGTATCTGACTAACACTATATTTTCCTGTATGTTTTTATTTTAAATATAGAAAAGGTTCAGGCAGAGATTGACAGAGTGATTGGTCAGTCCAGACAACCATCCAGTGATGACCGTACAAACATGCCCTACACAAACGCTGTGATCCACGAAGTTCAAAGGATCAGTAACATTGTCCCTCTTAGTGTGGTACATACCACCAGCAAGGAGGTCCAGCTACGAGACTACACCATCCCAAAGGTCCTCTGTCACACCAAGTCAGCACTGTCTCAGCTTTGTGTCACATTCCACCGTGTGTAATTATTTGCTGATAATATCAACCATCAGGGAACTTTGATCATCCCCAACTTGACCTCAGTGCTGTTTGAAGAGAATGAATGGGAGACACCAAACACCTTCAACCCAGGACACTTCCTGAACAAGGAGGGGGAGTTTGTGAAGAGAGCAGCTTTTCTCCCTTTTTCTGCTGGTAAAGTCACCACATTACAAAAACTCCTATGTGTGTCTTCACAAGTTTCTCCGATCAGCATTGGGAACCAATAACAACACAATATTGTATGATTGCAGTTTCAACACATTGTATAAAGACGTATTCCCATTTCGGAGGATCTTGCCTTTCCATTTCTGCTTTCAAATATGTAGCCCTATTTAGTGGACTTAGCATATAACTTGTATAGTCCTTTTATTAGCTAATAGATTTAAGAGTACTAAGGACTGTACCAATCACCGCTTCAATTTTTATTTACTCATCAAAGTGGTTTGTTTAACCATTTCAGGTAAGCGAGCATGTCTCGGGGAGAACTTGGCCAAAGTGGAGCTTTTCCTTCTCTTCACCTCCTTCATGCAGCAGTTCACCTTCTCCATGCCTGCTGGAGTGAAGCCTGTGATGGACTATCGCGCTGGCATCTCTTTGTCACCACATCCATTTGAAATATGTGCAGATTCACGTTAACACTAGTAGGCTTTGTAAAAGAAGGCATCCTTTTTAAAAATTTTGCAAACAAATGTATTATGCTTTCAGTTATTAAGATGCCATTCTCAGACATATTAATTACTTAACACCTCAAAAGTCAAACAAATAAATGCATGTATAAAGATTTACAGGATTTCTTAAAACTGGTTTTAAGTTGCTTTTAATAAAACAATTTGAAATGTGTACTTAAATTGATGAATATGTTTGCTTTTTGAAAAACAAGTCCATTTCTAAACTCATGACAATTGTTTGCCTGGGGTAGCTGCACATACATCTTTTTAATTCAAAGTTACAAATAAATAATCTAATAAAGCAGATAAGTACCACACTTTGTGTAGTTATGATGTTATCAAAGTCTAAACATGTTTTTTTTCTTGTAAAATCAAATTTGATCTCTTTATGAAGAATATGAAGGTACACTTTTCCTTCTACTCCTACTTTAGATACTTAAAGGAGCATAAGGCAGGATTTGTAAAAAAAATACACATTCATTTCAAGTCTTTTAATGCTAATGGCTGATGAAGCGCTCACAACCAAAGAGAATGAGCCCACACATTTACCCCTATTGTATTGAACAGATTGTGTGATACATTTTGTGCTTCTGTTCTGGGCACAAATTTCCTGTGCAGTTCTGCTGGAGTGAAGTCAAATGACGCTGATGGTGACGTCAAATGATGCTAGTGCCTTCTCAACGGCTTGGAGAGGCGTCCCACTGCCGGAAATAAAAAAGAATAGGAAGAAGATGGCTTGGAGACTGAAAGAAGACAAGCAAGGTGGACTAAACTAAAAAAAAAAAAAAAAAATCTTTCCAAAAGGCCATTAACCATTTAAGTCTTAATTCCCACCCTAATAAAATGAAAATGTATCAAGAGGCCTTCCTTCCAAAGCATATCATATGCTTTCTCTATATCAAAGAACCCTGCTATTTTTTTTCTTCACTGTTTACAAATTGCCTGTCTTAATGTTTGTCAGTCTTGCATTGTTTGATTGGATAACTGGCGTGTAAATGCTGGACTTTAACCTACATGTTAGGCATTGCCATGTGTGAAAAATGTGCTGTATAAATACATTTGGCTCTGTGCAGTTTGAGGGAAATAGAAATATATCAGAAACAACAACTTAAAAAAACAAAAAAAAACACCACTTCTTTCCACCCAATTGGTTACTGTGGAGCAAAGGTTACAGATACAAACATTTTATAGGTCCAAGTCCAGAGTAAAGAATCAATGAGTAACATCTGTAGTGAGATTTAGTAACTTTATTTGCAGCATGGAGTCACTCTTTTCTCTTGTTGGAGCTTTTCTGTGCTGGAATTTTACAACTCTGCTTCTTTTCTTTGTGGTTTTTGTCCTTACTGCAGATTATTTCAAAAACCGTAGACCAAAGGGATTCCCTCCTGGACCGAGAGGTCTCCCAATTGTGGGCAATATTTTTAGTGTGGACCAAAACAAGACTCATGAGTCCTTAACCCAGGTATGGAAGTACTTTAGTGCAGCTCAGCATGTCCAGTAAGACTTTATTTTCAAATAATTGTAATTCAATTTCTTGCTTGTATTTTTCCTCTCAAAATTCTCATGCAGTTTGCTAGAAAATATGGCAACGTGTACAGCATTAGAATGGGCCAAACGTGGATGGTGGTATTGAACAGTCTGGAGGTCCTGAAAGAAGGTCTGATAACTCAGGGAGACAGTATGGTTGAGAGACCTGACGTCCCTTTGCTGGATGATGTTTTACACAAACAGGGTAAGAGGTCGGAACAAAAGGACATAAATGTTTGCTTTGTCTTAGCCTCTTTTTGATCACGTCTTGGGTAAAAAAAAAAACACTTCATAAGTCCTGGCCTAATGTCACGTTATGGCTGCTGATTAGAAGCAGTAATATTCTGCAATACCTAGGCTAAACAGCTCAATCTTTAAAAATAACCATTTTAGGACTTTTTTTTAATTTGAAGTATTTTTAGGGTTGCAGCTGGTTTTAAGGTGGTAATGGTAGGTATCTAATTAGATAAACTAGATCTAGACAGGCTAGTTTAGTTTTTTCTAAGAATTTTGCCTGACCTGTTTGTTCTGCTCAGATCTTTTCAGTGGAAAGATCTGGAAACAGCAGAGGAGATTTGCACTTTCAACCCTAAGACATTTTGGGTTTGGCAAAAAGTCCCTTGAACAAGTTGTTCTTGATGAATTTACAAACTGTGCAGCTTACTTCAGTAAATATAAAGGTATGTGTTTGAAATGCAGTAGCACAATGAACACTAAAAGAAAGCTCAAGTTTGAGATGCGAATTGTTTTGTGTTTTTGGAGGATCGCTATTCAATCCTCAACGCATTGTCACATGCATGACCTCCAACATCATCTGCTCCATCGTGTTTGGCCATCGGTTTGAGTACAGTGATGAGAAATTTGTAAACTTGATAGACATGTTTGATGAAGCCTTTCAGATTCAAGAATCCATTTGGTCAAAGGTGAGATTTTTTATCAGTCTTGACATTAAAGGCACTTATAGACTCAGATACTCCATAAAGGACATACAAAATGTATTTTGTTCCACTCTCCTCTACTGACAGCTTTACAACTCCTTTCCTGGGGTGATGAGACTTTTGCCAGGACCACATCAGACTTTTCTTCAAATATGGGAAAGCGTTAAGGATTTCATACGGGAAAAAATAAGAGAGCACAAAAAAACATGGGACCCTTCAGAGCCAAGAGACTTCATTGACTGCTACTTGAATGAGATTGAGATGGTGACCAGTGCTGAATATACTCATTCGGCTTTTTCTTTGTGCTGCTTATAATTATTATTCATTCATCTTCTGACCAGCTAATTCCTGTTCAGGGTAAAGGAGGTCTGCTGGTGCTTATCTCCAGCTCTTAATGGCCCCTAGCTGTAAATAATTATTACCTCCCATGGTGCCCATGTATTTGGAACTACCATATCATTAATAATGGAATGGAAATTTCTTCCAAGCCTTTGACGTATAAATGATCTTGGTACCATGACTAGGCTCATTGATCCAGATGACTGCCAATATCTGGCAAATAGGATAATTGGCGCTTCGCAGAAGTTTACTACTTCTCAGTGCTCTTGTTACCAGTATCATTATGTTGAGAAAGTCACATTACATAGGCTACTTGTCATGAGTAAATAGAACTTGATGAAAAAGAGCAAATATGAAAGTTTGATTGGAAGCAGGAAAAGAACAGAAAGTAATTTTACAGTTTGCTTATCTAAATCTTAACGTCTATATTAGTGTGGCTTAAGCACTGAGCGACCCTTATCCTCAAGGGTTGACGAAAGTGGACAGTAGAAAGATAAATCATAAATCTTACATTTTTAGCAAGGAAAGAACTCATCATTCATATAATTATCAGATTTTTGCTTAAAAAACACACAAATTGAAAGAATAAAGTATTTTGGTTGTGTTTCAACATTTGCACACTTTCACAGAATAAAGAGCAGAATGACAGTGACATCTTTAATGAAGAGACTCTAATTGGAATAGCTTTGGATCTTTTTTCGGCTGGCACTGAGACTACATCTACTACGATACGCTGGGCCTTCCTGTATATGGTGAAATATCCTGAGATCCAAGGTGAGAGCACTGATGAAAACACAGCAGCTTTGTTGTCTTTAAATACCAAATAGATCACATTCTGATCATTTTATTTATCTGTTGAATCATGTGTTTATTTATTTATTTGTCCTATAAGACCAGGTTGGACGGCAGAGTAATGTCTATTTATTAGTGAACAACTTACTGTATACTGTATGCGTTCATGTCTTGCCAACACAAAATTCTCTTGTGTCACTGTTTATAGAAAAGGTTCAGGCAGAGATTGACAGAGTGATTGGTCAGTACAGACAGCCATCCTGTGATGACCGCACAAAAATGCCCTACACAAACGCTGTGATCCACGAAATTCAAAGGATCAGTAACATTGTCCCTCTTAGTGTGGCACATGCCACCAACAAGGAGGTCCAGCTACTAGACTACACCATCCCAAAGGTCCTCTGTCACACTAACTCAGCACTGTCACAGCTTTGTGTCACATTCCACTGTGTGTAATTATCTGGTGATTATATCAACTATCAGGGAATTGTGATCATCCCCAACTTGACCTCAGTGCTGCTGGATGAGAATGAGTGGGAGACACCAAACACCTTCAACCCAGGACACTTCCAAAACAAGGAAGGGGAGTTTGTGAAGAGAGCAGCTTTTCTCCCTTTTTCCGCTGGTAAAGTGAGATCGTATAACAATACAATATTTACATGATTAAAGACAGTTTGAACACATAGGTAGAGATCTTCAATATTAGCTTTTTTGCTGATATCCAATGCCAATATTGTCCAACACTAAAGTTCAGATAATACCGACACATTGACCATGTCCCCCCAGCACCTAATGTTAGGTCACATAAAATACAGTATAGAATAATAGAAATAACAAGTTTAGGCTATTTTTAATGTGATACCCTACTGCAGGGATGGGCAACTCTATCACAGCGGAGACCATCGGATGGTAGGTCAAGGACAATGAGTCAAATAACTAAAAAATCATTTTACCAGGCGAGGAACATAAAACGGGAGCAGGTTGTCCAAAAAATGAAAAGATTTATTGCACAAAAATTAGATGTAAATATGCCACAAAGAATTAATCTACAAAATGAAAATAAAAGTCTAACAAAAGAAGAAACTCTGCAGCGGAGCACCCACTGGTCGGTCGGCCTGGTCTGGTGTGTGCCCAGGCCTTTTATGCCCCAGCTGATTAGGTGCAGGTGTGGGACAGCATCAGAGCTGTGGGAGGAACTCTGGGCGAGTTGAGGCAAGGAAGATTACAAAGGATATGACATAGGACTTGGTCCTTAACAGTGATTGTATCTGATCCGAGGGCCACATGATTAATATTCATGTTAGCATCTAGAATAATGACCAATCAGAGCATTAACAGTCTTTGTGGTTTTTATGTTTTTGCCAAATGCATTTTTATTATTCTTACTATACTCTCCGAAACAACATATCAGTGTTACCATATCTGTGGAAAAACTGATACAGATTTATTATATGGCAAATATTGGTTGATATCGATGGACCAATAAAATTGCCCATCTCCAATAAGAAGTAGTTTTTTAGTGCACTGTATCAAAGTGTCAATTTTTATTTACATGTCAAAATGGTCTGTTTAACCATTTCAGGTAAGCGAGCATGTCTCGGAGAGAACTTGGCCAAAATGGAGCTTTTCCTTTTCTTCACCTCCTTCATGCAGCA
Organism: Gouania willdenowi; assembly: GCF_900634775.1. Taxonomy (NCBI): domain Eukaryota; kingdom Metazoa; phylum Chordata; class Actinopteri; order Blenniiformes; family Gobiesocidae; genus Gouania; species Gouania willdenowi. The sequence continues at coordinate 21,662,311 of NC_041047.1, read as the reverse complement.
GTTCACCTTCTCCATGCCTGCTGGAGTGAAGCCTGTGATGGACTATCGCTTTGGAATCACTTTGTCACCACAGCCATTTGAAATATGTGCACAATCTCGTTTAAACTAGAAACCAGTAACATCACCCTGACCTAATGAAACCAATGGTTTATGGTTTTTGTTATGTCTGCTTTGGATTTATTTTGGAAACTCTTATTAATTACCAATGTTCGTCAGATGAGATTAATCAAGGAAATTCCCTGTAAGTGCACAAAACTGTTTGAAGTATGAATCCTGCAAATATACGTGTGAACATGAGTAAAATAAACATTTGCTTTGAACTAATGAATAAAGAACCTTTGGGGTCGTCACTCAAAGTCTTTTTAGAAAACTACCGGTATATTGTGGTTGTTTTTAACAATAATGCTTCGAAACAAGGCCAGAACTTTCTCATAATGTACTGTATTTGCATGTAAAATAATTAATTTTAGGGCCAAGGCAAGCAGATACAATACTACTGTACATCACCAACATTTTCAAACAACTACCAGGAACTACTGAAAATTGGACTGGGGTAGAAGAGTGTGTGAATAGAAACCGATCAGCAACAAAAAGTAATACAAGCTAAACAGAGATCTTTATAATAATCCACCCAAAGGCACGAAGAGAAAACAAAATACAAAACCCATGGACAAATCTAGAGGAAAAAGAAAAAAGTTATACAAAATGACTAAAATCCACACATTCAGGAACACAACTGAAACAAATGCTGACAAATAAAGGTATTGATTAGAGTTGAGCTGGATACTTGGCTGAAACGAGTATCCGGTACGGATAAAGCACTTTTGCCGAGTCAGAGTATTATACAAGTAATAAGAGTCAATAAGTGTGCTCGGATTGAACGAAAATCCTTATTGGATAGCTGACTGTGTCTGCTTTTTGTGTCACAGCGCTGCTCCCCTACACACATACAGATGTGTCACTGACAGCTCTCTCAGTCACTCAGGTTTGCGGGTCTTTTCTGTTAACGCTTAGAGTTTCTTCAGCTTCAGGTTTGTTTTTTACTTCGGTTTGTACTTACTTATTAAACTGTAAAGTTCTGGTAAATGTCGGTTCGTTCAGACGAGGTGCTTGGTAGAACGCGACTCACGTTGCGTCTCTGCCTGTCAGAGATTTTTTTGACTTTTTTAACCGTCAGCTGGGTCTAACCAGTTTTTTTTTTTTTGCTTCACTGAGTGTCTGACACTTTCTTGCTGTATTTCATAAAAAAATAAAATTGGTAGAGGTACAAATATTACAAATTAATTAAGCCACACACACACACACACACACTGTGTGGATTTTTTTTTTTTTTTTAAAAAGAAACAAAAAAATAAAATAAAAAAATCACACTGATCATAAAGTTTAAAGTTAAAAAAAGAAAGTTATGTTGCGCATTAAAACTCTTGTTCATTACATTTTACTTCATAATTGCATCCGCATGTGTTGTATTCATTGTTGTAAATAGTTTTTTCGCTATCGTGATCAAAACCATTGATCTGAAGCTCAACGCTGATGCTGTCCTGTAAATAGTTTTATAATCAGAACGAAATATAACAATTTCTGACCAACCCATATCAATTGCATGCTTAAAATAACATACCCGTTAAAGCCCCGCCCATTTCAAGACCACAAGACCCACTTCCAGGTTAAATACCGCCCACTTTCGGGTTAGGCCCCGCCCACCCCAAGTACAGCTACAGATACAGATAATTCATATGGTTAACTGATACATACAGATAATGCTGTACTCACTCATCCGTAGCATTGATTATGTTTCTTTGGATTTTATTGTTGTTTGACCATCAGTAACTAGGAGCACGTTCAGTACATACTTACTGACCTTACTTGACCAGTACAAAAATAGTTGCCTATTTGCTAGATCAAGAAGAGTATTCAAGAATAAATACTTTTTTGATTTTTAGCTTTTGTATAAAACAACACATTTTAAAATGATTCTTAAACACACACCATCTTAGTTATTTGTGTAAAAATGAATTTTAAAAACTGTCAATACATGCAATAAAATAAACCTGTTATGAAATATAATTCTTTAAAGTGTAACTAAATCCCAGGTTTTGGCTGATCTGCCACTAGGGGGGAAATAAAAGAAAATACATTTACTATGGGCTGGGCTCCTGGAGCAGTTAAGACACGCCCAGTCTATACTATAAAAAATTCAAAGAACAATCTATGCTATGCTAACTAGTTCCTATTCAATTATTCAATACTCACTATACCTCTTTATTCACAATTATCTCTATCCAACCTACTCACCACAGATTGCAGAGTCCCCAGGTGCTAGTTTGTATAAAAAGGGGCGGGGCTAACAGTGCTTGTTTGTGACGCCAGATGGTTCAATGAGGTCACAAAATCTTGTTTTCAGCTAATAGCAAAAATCAATTGTAATAGCCTGGTTTCAACCCATAGAGGACAGTCACTCTGACATTTTACAACAAAATATGCCAAACTAAAATAGTTTGACTAAAATGTTGAGAGTTGGACCGAGATCAGTCACAGCACTACTTCATACCCAAATACTTTTTCAGCAGAAAAATGCACTATGCACCAGTATTAAACATCAGTCTTAATTTTGGCCTTCACAGTTTGGCTAAGATGTTGGAGTTTTTTCTCAGGACAAACCTTGCCTTTACAAAAAGCAAAGCTGCTTATCCACCTTTCTTCTCTAGACACTGGATTTTGTAACCCACCCTGTAGGCCTGCAGGTACACACGTGCCTGGTTTAATCTGAAAACACAAAGGCAAAGCAGACAGTTTATATAGCCAGTATTCCCATCACACTGTCACACAACACATCTTTCATGTAGCTTTTGTAGTACATTTTATTGAAAGAAATCACCTGTATTTGGTGCATAGCTTTACTCCGAATGGTCCACAGCGATCAACGTAGCTCTCTTTAAAAGCCTTTCTCACAGCTCGGGCCATGCTGACCACCACAGTGACCACGGGGCATGTCCTACAGGAGACAAATACAGAGAGAGCTCAGTGGCACTAACACCACTAGAGCTGAACGTTACTAGTGGCTCACGCTTACAGTCTCTCACAGCGCAGGCCTGCAGTGCCTTCTGGACAGGTACAGGTGTTGTGGGGGCTGCATGTGGCTCCGTGTTGACAGGGTGGTACACATGGGGTCGTCACCGCTGAAAACAACAGCAACAGTTTATAACTATATACCTTGGGGTGCTGAGACACTCAGAATGTTTTACATTCAAAGGCAAACCTGTTTCACAGACAGCGCCAGTAAATCCTTTGGCACAGCGGCATCGATTGAAGCCCACGCACACGCCGCCATTCTTACAGGAGCTGGGACACACAACAGGCTCTGGAGTGAAAGAGATATTTGTTACATAATAATCCCCATATATTTCAGCTTTAGTCAAAGGAAGAACTTAGCAGAGAAAATACAAGCAACACTTCACCCACTCACATGTGATCGCTAGGTACTACACTCTAAAGCAGAGACGGGCAACTTCTATCACAGCAGGGCCACATTATCAACATTCATGTCAACATTTAGAATAAAGACCAATCTGAGTATTAACACAGAAAATAACAAATTGTTTTGTCATTGTAGTCATTTTGTGTGATCTACTTGGTGTATTTTTTAGTTTTTAGGCATTTTGTGCGTTTTAGAATTCATTTTGTAGAATTTCTTTTCAATATGGCAAATTTTTGTTGCCTTCTTGTGAGTTTGAGTCGTTATTGTGTTATAGTTTATAGTCTTTTTAAAGTCTTTACACTGGCTCCCAGTCAGCCTCAGAATAGACTTTAAAGTTCTGCTGCTGGTGTATAAATCTGTGAATGGGTTTGGTCCAGAATACATCAGTGACATGTTAGTCAGGTATGAACCCAGCAGGTCTCTCAGATCTATGGACACAGATCAGATAGTGGAGCCCAGAGTTCACAGTAAACATGGTGATGCTGCTTTTAGTTGTTATGCTGCAAAGAAGTGGAACAAACTGCCAGCGGAGCTGAAGTCAGCATCCAATGTGAACATTTTTAAATCAAAGTTAAAGGCACTTTTTTTCTCTACTGCATATGATTGAGAGAGAGATTTTTTGTCATGTTGTTGATGTCATGATGATTTTACTGATGATTTTAATTGATTTTACTGATGATTTTAAATGTTCTTATTGATTTTACTGATGATTTTAAATGTTCTTATTGATTTTAAACAATTGAATGTTTTATCATGTAAAGCACATTGAGTTGCCTTGAGTATGAAATGCGCTATATAAATAAATTTGCCTTGCCTTGCCTTGCCTATAGTGTTATAGTATATTGCGTCACGGCAAATTTGCGGTTGACCTCATTTGGAGACGTGATTTATTGCTCTGGTTGAGTGATGGAGTCCAGGCGAGGCATTGATGATTTTATAAAAAAGGTTTATTATAAAACTAAGTAAAAAAGAGTACAAAGATGGACAAAATTAGTGACCGCCCGGGCGGACGTCCGATGATCGAGTGAAACACAATTCTAAACCATCACGTATATCCCCCCTCAGTCCCCCCTCCCTCCTCCCCCCGGGAGATAAAGATAAAGAGAGAGGGAGAAGGTGAGGACAGAGGATGAAAAAAAAGACAGTTTCTTCTTGAGTCAAAACAGCCAGTTCTCTTGGTATCTGCTGATTGTCATGGGAGTGGAGGTGTGTGCATTTATGTGTTTGTGTGTGTGAATGGATGTGTATGGGGTGTGTATGTGTGACTATGTGAGTGTGTGTAGGCATGTGAGTGCGTACACAGAGGGTGCCTGTGCGTCTCGACCTTGTGAGATTTCAGTATTGTTTTGGGAAGACATCATGTGCTTTTGAAGAGATGGCTTGACCCAGAGCTAGAAGCAAAGTTGAAGACATGAAAATAACGCAATGGAAAGTTACAACCCAAGGCTTAAGGATTAAAATATATGAGTAAATATATTATTAAGCATAACTAATAATTTTGCCATAACAATTGTTAGTCATTTTGTGTGTTTAAGTGCTTGTTTTTTGTGTCTTTGTTGTCATTTTGTGTGTTTTATGAATCATTCCCTTTCTAAAAAAAATATATATTTTTGTGTTTTTGTTGTTATTTTGTGTACTTTTGTTGACATTTTGTGCATTTTCCTGTCGTTTTCTGTTTCTAGAGTTTAGTGCGTTTTGTGGGGCTTCATATAACTTACTACTTCATGAATTACAATTTTGTTTTGGGGGACGCACAAGATTAAACCGGGCCACCAGTTGCCTATGTCTCCTAAGTAACTAGGACCAGACAATAGAAAATGCTGATGACTGAAAAGACTGTCAATAAAACACAAGTTTTTACACTAGGATGAAACCACAGCCGCCATGCTTTGATTTCTAAATAGCAGAACAAATGAAAAGCACAGGCATGATGACTTAAAGTGTGTATTCTTACCAATCTGACATCGAGCTCCTTGCCATCCACCAACACACGTGCATTTGTTGACGTCCACACATCTGCCCCCATTTTGACATACAGGAGTGCAGAGGGCTGGAAAGCAAATATGACACATTACACTCCGTAGCAATACTGAATAAAATTCATTGTTTTATCTCCTACTCATAGTTCTAGAAACTTTAATAGTTAACAAGATTCTGACATGTTGTACTGTAGTTGTGTCACTCACGTAGGAGACACTGAGGTCCGCTGTAGTCTGACGGACATTGACAATTATTAGGTCCAACGCAGCGACCATTGTTAGCACATGGCAACTCACACACAGCTGGAGGAGAGAATAGGGCACAACCATAGTGAAACAGATGTTTTTTTTGTTTTGTTTTTTTAAACTAAATGAATCTCTTAACTTTACATGGTGTACTTTGAACACTTTTCACCTGTATGACAACCTGCTCCTGTCCAGCCTGGAGAACACGAACACTTGTTCCAGCGCATGCAAGTCCCTCCATGTGCACAGGGTGGCGAGCACATAGCTGAAAAACACAATGCACCCACTTCTCATTAACCTATTATTGCATTTGTTTCATGTTAAAAACATTTCCATTCATCATAAAATACTGGTTTAACAAAAACAAAAAAACAAATAAATTAGAGCAAAAAAAAAAAAAAAATGCACAACATATTATAAACCTTATATTTTAGCACTTCTTTGCTACATCTTTAACCCAACATTTTGTCTGCACAACACAAATGGAGCACATATTGTGAACACTGATTGTGTTAGTGTGCGTACAACCTGAGGGAGACTTTTTGGGGTATTTATTCTGTTCATAACTGAGCTCCCATAATGACTGACGAGTTACAGTAGATGGTTAAACCTTTCATTTAACAGAAAACTGGGGAGTTTGTTACCTGAGCAGCCCAACCCAGGATACCCTGGAGGACAGTCACAGCTGTTTGGAGCCATACACACACCATAATTGTGGCAAGGAGGGTCACACACAGCTAGGAAGGAAAAGAAAATGTATAATATAACAAATCAAAGTGTTTGAAATGTGTTGACCTAATATGTTTCTATGTAACTTGTTACTTTTGATTTGATTTTGATCAGCTGTATACCAGTATCTTTAAGGTTTGGTTTGACTCACGCTGGCACTTGGTGACGTCGTCTGTTCGAATCTTGTAACCATCCCTGCAGGTGCAGTTGAAACCACCAGGATGGTTCTCACAGAGCTGCTCACAGCCTCCGTTTGTGAAGTCTCCACACTCGTTCACGTCTTGTGACAAAGGAAATGACCGCCGTGAAACAGAATTTAGAAAAAACGTCCACCAGAATACTTTGCTTGTGTGTCCCAGGAAGAAAAGCTCTGTGAGATTTTGTGCAGTTTCTCAGAAAACATACGAAATAAAACTCCGAACCCCAATCAAATCCACTACATCCATTAAAGACGAGATCAGGGGTTCTCAACCTTGGGGTCGCGAGACATGGGAGGTGGTAGCCAGATGCCTTCAAGAAATAAACAATTTGAGCCTATTCTTTTCTTATTTTTACCCTTTTTCTGCATATCCACCAAACTTGCTATATTTGAACCTATTTTCATCACTTTTTCTTGCAATATTTTTGCTTCTTTTAATGCATTTTTGCTACATTACCTTTTCTGCCACTTTTCCATCAAATTGCGATGCCTTTTCTGCACATTTTTCAGCACTTATAAACCCTTTCCACTACTTTTCCCACCTGAGGTTGCATATGTTGACCCATTACTGTCACTTTTAACCTCTTTTCACCATATTTCATGCTTATTTTTGCCAATTTAACCACATTTACAATTTATCATGCCCATTATTTGCCCGTTTAAACTAATTGTTCCAATATGACACTTTTAACCATTTTTTACCACTTTTCTGTCCGTTTTTGGCCACTCTAATTTGCAACTTCTAACCAATTTCTGTGGATTTTAAAATCCCATATCACCACCTTTTCCACCATGCTTTGTGACTTTTAACCCATTTACATCTTTAAGATGACTATATACTGTATAATAAACTTCCTGGATAACAGTGGATACTAGTCAGATAAATAAAAATATGTGGTTAGCACTGATTCATGTAACAATGGACCATCATTTTGCAGACTTTATGGATGGGCCTCAAAAAGCTCTACCCTTTATTCCCCCTTATAGATGACCATGTCTCCACATCATGACTGTTCTTCAGTGATGTGCAGTGAGCACTAGGGTTGGGATGGCAGGGCGTTGCAAATCGAGGCCACCAATGTCAACACCAATGACAATTTCATATGTTTCGGCTGGCAAGTGTTAATCTAACAAAATCAAGATCGTAAAACATCATTAAAAAAACTTAAACAATTATTCAATAGCAGCCTCCATACTCTCCCAACAAGATATATCTTTTGTTACGGCAGTACATCCGTTGTTTGTGTTGGAAACACAGAAACACGGAGAAAATGACAACAACAACTCAGAACAGCCTCAGTGAGGCGCATCCACAAAGCCAATCCTTCCTTTTGTACCATTCACTGTGGAAAGTACGAACAATTTTCTGACCTTACCTTTGCTGAAGGTCTGGTAGCTCAGGTGTTGGTCTCCCATCTTTTAAAAGCTGTTGTTTTTCCTCAAAAGAAAGTATTTTTATCTAGCGGTGCCATCCTGCCTGTAGTGTTATCGTAGGAGCGGCCACGCTGTATCAATTCACTAATACACTCTGAACGAATGTATAGCATTTAACCTAGCATGGTTACCTCCAAAGGCAGCGTAGCAATCTGCCTTTTCACGTAAATGGTTTTCATATTGGGGAACTGATGAACACATATAAACACACGCTATGGCCAGAGGCAGAACAGCAAGGTGCCTTTGGGAGAGGATGTGGCCTCCTCCTGCCTTACAGCGGAGTGACACTTGTGCAGCGTCTGTGTCGTGCCAGGAAGTAGCGATGTTTATTCATTTGGGCTATGAAAAGCACAAAATACTGACACTTTCAAACTTGCAGGTACTGTAGGCTATCGGAAATTGAAAAATAAACAATTTATAATTATTATATAAAACAAAAAATAAAAAATATCAATTCACCCTTGGGTAGGCACTGCCTACCTTGCCTACCCTGACTGCACGTCACTGGTGCTCAACCACCTTCATGTACAGTGGTCCCCGGTCTCTGGTACCTATATTTTTCTGGGGTTGCGGGCTGCAGAGGTTGAGAACCACTGGACTAGATTGAATTCTCTATATTCCGATTTAAAATGGTCCAAAACATAAAGATTTCTAACAATGACCAAATAATGAATAATAAAGCACTAAACTATTGTTCTGTTTGAGGGTGAAACTGGAAACACATTTTTACCAACACAGCTCCGCATGTCTCCCTCCAGCTTCCAGCCTGCTTGACAGCTACACTGGACGTTCCCCTCAGCCATCACACTGCATGTGTGGTCACAGCCACCATTTCTCAGCTTGCACGATGTAACATCTGTTAGAGCAGGGATGTCAAAATCATTTTAGTTCAGGGGACAGATACAAAGCAGTTTGATATCATATTGGGCCACAGATTTTATGCGGGAAAACAAGTAATTTCAACATTATTGCGCCCTAGTTTGCACTTCTACATATACATAAAATATAAAATATGTAGGAAACTGACTATATCCAAGCAATAAGTAATAAATATCAGTCTCAACATGATCTTCACTTTAAATTTCCTAGATTTTGTGGCCAATTACTATTTAATTAAGGAAAATATTATGTCATCATCAGAGGAAATTTTTGAGTTTTTCAACTGCTTAACATTAAAAATGACTTCAATTACACGATATAAGCACCAAGAAAACTGTGAGCCCCTGCAAATGTTGAGTTTCATTTACACAATGATTCTTGTTTTCTCTGTCATTTTTATTTTCTCTTGCGGGCCGAAATAAATGCCCCAACTGGCCGGATTTGGCCCCCGGGCCGTGAGTTTGACACACGTGTGTTAGAGGGTGAAAACAATCATGTTAAATACATCACAACATCGGTTTGAGAATAACTTGTGGCCTATACATATTGAGTTATGTAACCATTTTAACATCTATAATCAGAATTATTTTATTAACTTGATGAAGACAAGTATTATTGTGTATAAACATATTAAGAAACTCACTGCTGCATGTGAGGTCATCTATGTCTAACAACAGAGGAGGTGGGCAGTGGCACACGTGTCCTCCAGGAGAGTTGGTGCAGGAGTGGGAACATCCGCCATTCTGGAGTTTACATTCGTCAATGTCTGTGAAGAACACAAATGCATGAAAACTGACACACAAGCCCTGGTAAATGTAATGTAGAGTAAGAACCAGAGGGAAATGAATGATCATCTGTGATTAACTGACCCACACAGGTGCGTCCATCAATGTGCAGCTGATAACCAGACTTGCAGGAGCACTGGAATGATCCTTGAGTGTTGATGCAGATGTGCCCACACGTCCCGTTCAAGGTCACACACTCATCAATATCTGAGGATATTAAACATTGAGGTATCACACACACACACACACACACATGCTCCCATAGAACTCTATAAAATAGGACAAAAGAAACAGATTTCTGGTCCAGGAGGGGTGAAGCTCATTCTGCTGCCCTCTAGTGGCAGCACTCATCTGTGATTCCTTTAAGAGTCTTACAATTTCTGAGTTTATTCAAGTTATTTTAAATGTTATTTTGCAACAATATCAATGCAAAAAAAATATTAAATTAAATAAATACTTTTTGCCAGATATTGGCAGTTATCTGGATCAGTGATCCTGATCATGGTACCATGATCATTCACACTAAAGGATTGAAAGAAAGCCTATTAATAATGATACAGTTTGTCCAAATGTATGTTGGCACCCCCAATTTTTTGAATAATCCTGGATCCAAACCACATGAAACTCAGTGGAGTTACAGAGGAATTACAACAACATGACTAAGTCACATTTCATAAAGTAGGATTTTTTTTACATTTTGCCAATGATGAGCGATAGGGATGTTTTTTCAAAGTGATCCAGAAGTTGTATATTGATACGGAACCCCTCCAAAATGTAATGGAACCCCAGTGGAAATACAAGTTCCTTGGCAGAGGTAAATACATAACTTTGCCATTAATGAGTAACTAAACCCCAAACCCACTTTTTTCTGCTGATTACATATGTATTTGGTATTAAGTAGTGCTGTTTATTAATCCTCGTCCCACTCGTCCTCGTCTGACTCTGTGCTTCTATATAGAGCAGATTATGCGCTAATCAGAGGGTTCACCAAACTAAGTGTGTATTTACAGACACATTATGTGTGTATTCCCATCTGTCTCTGCGTGTGCACAGATGTGTATGTACATCTTGTTGCTATGTGCGTGAAGTGGAGGGAGAGTATGGCTGTAAGGCTGTGTGTGAGCTTCACGTTGTGATTGTGTGTGCCTGTGGTTGTAGTGACACATCATTGTGTGTATTACCGTCTGTCTCTGCGCACAGCGCTGTGGGCTGCCTGAGTGGGCGTGTCTTGCTGCTACAGCAGTGACGCCCATATTCAAGGCATTTTTAAGGAATTTCCCCCCTAGTGGCAGGTCAGCAGAAAGCAGGGGTTTAGTTACTCTTTAAGCTGAAGTAAAATGTAAAGCTTGGTTGGATTTCTTAAAAACATCTCCACATACTCGGTTTTCTCTTAAATGACCATGAGGTTGTTTTTCTTTGTCAAACTCTCACACACAGAAAAAAGAGTTAAAGTGGCCCCGCAGTGTCAGACTGTGTTTACCTGTGCAGTTATGTCCATCCTGCTGCAGCTGGTATCCTGCAGAGCATTGGCAGCTGTACGCTCCAGGCTCATTTGTGCAGTTGTGCTCACATAGGCCATTAGACACAATGCACTCATCAATGTCTGTAAACAAAGACATCCAGAACAACCCCTGGGTGATTGTGACGGATGAGCGTGAGGGTGCAGCAGATTCCTCCACGTACTGTTTGTACACACACAGATTAACACACTTCATACCCACCAAAACACGAGTGCCCATCTCCATTGAAGCCCTGGTAACACTGGCAAAAATACGACCCAATGATGTTGCCACAACGAGCGTTGGCGTCGCACCCGTGATCACCCACTGCACACTCATTCTTATCTGGAGTAAGACAGTAAACATTTCATTCTGTTTTTAAACAACCTCTAACTAAAGTACATGTATACTGATTAGGCCTGACTTTGCCACTGGGGATCTTTTTTGATAACATTAAATTGTGCACACTCAGGAAGACGAACCCTGTCTATGGGAAACACTGAGGTAGATTAGTGTCAATTACTTACCTACGCAGTGTGTGCCGTTTCCCCGGAAACCTGGCTGACAAACACACTTGTAGCTCCCCAACGTGTTCTCACACACGCCCTGATCCTCACACACATCAGGACTTTGTTTACATTCATCCACATCTGGAACAAAGGCCACAGACAGAGAAAGACAGAGTCGAACATCTGCACAATACTTTTTACTCACCGCCATAACAGTTCATAACTTTGCATGTTGTTGTTCAGAGATAAACAGTTTTCCAATGTGGTGCATGTGACTAATTTGATCTGCAAACCTCAATCAAACTGTAATTACACAAATGCTGATTGAAACCCTGTTGGTGAAACTCATCAGGATGAATCCACGGTCTACACACTGACTATTTCACATGCAATTTTTATTGATGTTTACTATCCCTGTGCAGCTTAAAAAAAAAAAAAAACGCTACACAAAAACTTCCCATGAGGAAGTTAATGCCTCTATTTTAATCTGTGCTCTTTTCACAGTATGGAGCACTGTGCTGTTCACTCCCTGTGGTCGATAAAGGCTGTAAAAGTCTGAATAATTGATCGATTTGAGGAAACAAGCACAAAAAATATGTAACGCAACAAATCCCTCCGTGTATTCGCTCTAAAAGGTTTTTCTTTTGTGTTGTCACAATTAAAGTGTCAAAAAGCACGCATTCAAAGCACAGCATACCTTGGCAGACTGTGTAGTCTGGACACACAGGACCTACAGAGGACAAACAGGTCAATGTGAAATGTTTGCCGCAGCCAAAGGAGAGCCGGCAAGGACCATGTGGTGACAACAATGCAAAACAAAATATGTCAAAAACTTACAGCACCAGAACAAATCGGCGCATTGTGCTCATGCAGTTGTGGTGGTGCCTAGTGACTGACTTACCCACACAGGCTGGAGCCTCTGCTCTAAATCCCAGCTGGCACTGGCACAGGAAGCTCCCAGGAGTATTCACACACACGTTCCCTAACTCTGTGCGACACTGCTCCTCGAAGCTGCACTCATCCACATCTACACACAAATAAACCAAATTCCAAGCAGACACACTTAAAGTACTTTGCACCTGCATTTTAACACAAAATGCTGCCTGCGTTTCTATTCTAAAACACTGCAAACCCAATTTTGAATGAAAGTGCACTCGAAACATCAGCTTCAGTCTCACCTACACAGCTTTTTCCATTTAGAGCCATTACATATCCCACAGGGCACGAGCATGTGAAGGAGCCAACAGTGTTTTTGCATTCAGCAAAGCTATGACAGGCCTGCAGGCCCGTCGCTGCAGCCAGAACACACTCATCCACGTCTAGGGAACCCAATGGACACACACACACACACAGTAAACACAATATCACTTCAACTCTATGTGTAAACTCAGTGACATACAGTACCCTGGCATCCTCCAGCACCCATCAGGTAACCACGGAGACAGTTACACGTGTAAGAGCCGAGGTTATTGGTGCAGCTGGCGTGGAGGCCGCAGAGCCCAGGTCCAGCTGTGTCACACTCATCAACATCTGTTGGATGGAAGACATAAGATATGGAAATGGAGTTTAGGGCAGTGTTGATGCAACTTTTACTTCATTTTCTGAGGAGCTAAAAAATCAATGACAACATAGAAAAATGCAGCATTTTTACTAAAAACAAGAGAAATCAGAGAGCCCAAACTTTAGCCAAGCAGCTAATATCCTCTGCCCAATATTCATAGTTGTCTGGATCAGTGATGCTGATCATGGCACCATGTTCATTCACACTTTAATGGCTTACAAGAAATCCCTATCCCCATTAAAAACGATACAGAAGGTCCAAATGTTTAGGCACCCCCATTTTTTCATAAAATCACAATGAAACGCACAATCCTAAACCAATATGGATGAAACTCCATGGGATAAAATGAGGATCCAACCCGACATGAATGAGTCCGATTTCATAAAGAACAGTCAGTTACGAATCGAGATATACATTTTTGAATTTTTGCCAAAAACAAGAAGAAGGGATTTTTTGATTTTCGAAGCTGATCCAGAATCAGCATATTGATCTGAATCCCCTCCAAAATGTATTAGAATCTTAAATGGTGTGAGGCCTATCTTTGTCAAAATCCATTTTGTACTTTTTGACGTAATCCTGCAAAAAAAAAAAAAATAAATAAATAAATAAATGCCTGTGAAAATATTGCCTCCATGGCGGAGGTAAGAGTCTTAAATCTTAAAGCCATTTCTTGCCTAAAAACCTGGTTTAGAACTACAACTTAGCAATAAACCTTACACTTATTGGTTTCTATTGATTTTGTTTTGTGGCCAAAATCTGTAGGCATCTTAGCACAGCAACAGAAACAGATCTACTGTAGAGCTTGCAGTTGCTTTACATGTATATTATTCTTGCTTCCCAAAGACATGGATATAGAAACTGCCCTGCTATAAGCACTTCCAGTGCACAGCACACCTTTACACTCTGTTACTTCATCCAGGCTGAATCCTGCAGGACAGGAACAGTTGTTCCCAATGTTCACCATTCCTGGTGGACAACCACAGCCATTACTGGTGTCCTGCAGCACCTGGTTTCCTGGACATGGAGGAGAAACACTGGAGCTTGATGGAGCCATAGTGGTTAAAGGAGCTGGGAATAAAAAGGAAAAACATGGGCCAAATGGAAACATTAGGACAGATTGTTGGCAGAAAACACAGAAAAGTAAAAAAAAAAAAAAAATCACTCACACGTGGTACGAGAGTGGCTTTGGGGGGCTTCACTGACATTTTTAATAGTATTTTCAATCATCAGATTCTGAAATACAGTTGAAAATATATGCAAATGAATGAAATATAAACACCCAAACAAAATCATGGATGTTCTACGATCTAAAAATCACAACCTGGTTCTTGGTCAACTCAGTCTCAGTTTTCAGCACTTCATTTTCCTCAGGGCTGCTCAGAGGCTCAGCTACAGATAAAACCAGCCACAGGGCTGACAGCAGAGTCCAGATGGGAGTCATCACATACATCTGGAGGAGAGTGATGAAAAGGTTATTGAAATTACATTTGTTTTTGTTATTTGTCAAAGGTTTAAATCTAGGCCTTGTTTTTTAAAAGGAGAATTGATATAACGGCAACACCTGCAATTGATTCCTCTTTTAATCAAAAATGTGTGATTATATGTGTGGTGGGCTGGGCCACAGATGGGCTTACACACACGTATATAAATAGTAGGGGTGCCCCGACCCGATATCAATATCGGTTCAATATTAGCCTAAAAACAAACATCGGATATCGGATTCAAATTTTTTTTTTTTCTATTTGTTTTTTTATTTATCTTTATTTTATTTTTTTTAATTTTATTTATTCAGTTCATTTCCGACATGGTTGCAAGCACAGAAATTCATTTTGACATTCAGAGCAAAATCACATCATTGTTTTTTTGTTTTTTTTGTCCTTTTGCATGCCGGAAAGGGCGACGGAAAAAAACATTATGCTTAAGTTCTTATTCAATTGTAGAATACTGTAGATATTATGTTGAAGGTTAAAAATTATGTAACCAATTGGTTAATAATAAAAGAGTCAGTTTTTCTCATACCTACTGTTGTTGACTATTGTTCTCTGTTTGAGTAACATCACTTGATCAAGCCTTTTCTAACATTCCACACTACAAAATAAGTTATTATTTTTTTTATTAAAGAAAAGAGAGAGAGAGAGAGAGAGAGAGAGAGAGAGAGAGAGAGAGAAGTGTGTATGATTCATGTTGATATCGGATCAATATTGGTATCGGCCGATACGCAAGGCTGCAATATCGGAATCATATCGGAAATGAAAAAGTTGTATCGGGACATCCCTATCACGGTACATCAAGGTAAGTATTTTTTTTTTTTTTTTTTCAACTCATTAAAAGGATGAAATTTAAGAATCTTGTAAAAAAAAAAACAGAAAAAATACGTTTTTGAAGTGTTATTTTGGGTCACTGACTTTAGGTAAGCTAGCATTAGGACTCAAGCCATTGTCAGTGGTTGTGCTCCATTAAAGTCTCATAATTAAAGTTACATTATTAAGGAAGGATAATTTAAAAAAAAAAAAAAAAAAAACTTTTAAAAACATATTTAAGAAGTATTCTCATTCAATACTTTTTATATTTTGTTTATATTGAAATGATAAGACATTGAGTAAACCGTTAAAGTCTCATTAGAGTTTCTCAAAGGTCTTGTTTTTGGCATTTAATTTAAATAATGGTGGTCAACCTTGCTGGTTTTATGCTGGGGTGGTTGTGTGAATAGAGTGTTTAGGCCCATGTAGATGTAGATGTTTGCAGCAGACTGTCTACTACAGGCTGAGACAGGCAGAACAACACACACTGTTATTAAAGCTGTTTATAGTGTCTGCACAGCACAAAAGAAGCTCCCAGGACCCCCACAATGGAATAACATCAGCTTTTCTTTCGAAATTCAAATATTACCTATAGATTTTTAAGCAAATGTATATATACATATATATATATATATATATATATATAGTTGTTTGCAGAAACAGCTGATAGGAACAATAAAAGCACGGACGGTGTTTTCCTCCTGACCTTCGCTTAATGCGATGTAAACGCTGTGTTTAGTTAATAACATGTCACTTACCGAACGCACTGCGTTAGAGCAGAAAAAGCTGATAAAAACAAGCAGAAACAGGAGATTTCCAGCTGCCAAAACGAGGTCCAGGTCTGTCTGTCTCCCCTCCTCCAGATGTGAACTCATGGGGGGGTGGGGGGGGGGGACCCCGCAGTGACTCCACATCCTGTCCCGGAACTCTTCACTTCCCATTCCTCACATCCTCACGAGGCGCTCACATGGAGGACGGATCAGCGCTCGTGAGTGGCGGGAAAACACCTTTTTGAAAACATTTTTATTGTATTTTATTTTTTTTTTTTAATTTTCTCTCTCTTTTGTTTTATTATGTATATATGGTGATATAGGTATAACATTTGATATATGTAAAAAATAAAATAAATTAAAAAAAAAAGTGGTGTGTAGAGCTGACTGATTATGACACACAAAATAAATAATTTGTGAGTGACGTGTGTGTCTTCGTTTGAAACTATTGTACACAACAGTGTTGGATAAGTTACTCTAAACTTGTAATATATTTATATTTTTAGTTACTGGGATAAAAATGTAATATATTTGTATTACAATATTGCTGTTTGAATAACGTCGGTCTAAGTTTTGTTTCAAATATTTCTGCTGTTTCAGGAGCAGAAAACTCTTTTTTGTCCCCATAAGTTATATTTAACTACAATGATTTTTTTTTTTCCTCGAATAATTGCAAACATTGAGAAAACAAAGAAAATATGCACTTAAATTAAATATACAGCAACTTGAGTTACTTTAATTGTAACTAGGAATATATTACCACTTTTCACTTTTGTAAGGAGTTACACTACTGAGTTACTTCAAAAAGAAATATATTACTGTAATATAATACAAAAATAACTAGTTACTCCCAACACTGGCATACAAAGGAAAACGGTTCATTGAAATATTGTTATATCTCCTAATAAACAAATAGATTATTTTTTTTTAAATAGAATGGGATAAAGCATATAGTATACTTGTTTGAATGTGTGTTTTTCTCTTTTATTTGTATAAGTATAAAAAAAGAGCTTAACGTGTGGGATTTGAATATGTAATTACTTTCTGTACATGTTTACATGAGCACAAGATGAAAAAAAAAATATAATCCTTAAATGATCAGGTCACAACAAAAAACGAGTAATTATTTACTTGCGTATTTATGTACAGTATAGGGTCACAGGTGGCAGCATCTCTATCTCCAGCTCACATTAGGGTGTAAAACCAGCTAAATCCTGGACTGCAGACTTAACAAACAAATACACCCAAACACTCCTATTGGCAATTTGGCTACTACAACCCACTTGGTGTTTTTGTTTTTTTTTTTATTATTCAGCACCTGCATCTTGCAGAAATTAAATTTTTAAGAGAAATAATGTGAAATGTTTAAGCAGAATATTATAGTTTCTCATTTTTCAATCACAGACCCTCTCTAATCTAACATGCATGTCTGTTTTGAGAGGAAAGGGCACATGCTTCGGCCCACACGCCCAAAGGGACAAAACGAAAACCCTTATTCAACACAAATATCCTCAAGGTCAGTTCAGGAGCCATTATGTGATGTGACAACGCCAACAAACATTTGTGTCTTTTCTTTGTTTGTTACACTCAAAGCAGCAGTGTTAAAATGCGTTTGGCTCCTGCATTGTAAACAAAAAAACTCAAAATGTTGATCTTTTTCACTGCTTTCACCTGTAGATTTCTATCTTTTATTTAGTGAAGAAATATAGGTTCACGTAAGCAATAACAACACAAAGTCCTGTTAAATTTGAAAGAACTTAATATTTCACATTTTAATTGTTGGATTACAAGAACAGAGACTTAAAAACAAGTCCAGCAGAAACGAGTTTGTACATTCCAAATGAAGGCGGGGAAAAGTGTTTTTAATAAATACATTTAACGCTGATATGAATATGATTATTGTTAATAACAAATCGAACAAAGACCCAGTATTGGTAACTATTTTTTCAACATATGAGATGAACAATTCCATCAGTGTCACAGGTTTTAATTCTAGAGAGTAAGAAACCCATAAACATTAGAACAGTATACAGAGAACAGCAGACAAACACTGAATATACTGTAAATACATACACTTCCCATATGCACTTAACAACAAATACCAATGAAAACACATTTTAATAATTATAAAACATTACAATATATAATACAAAATGAAGCTTTTTGACAACAATCTTTAACAAATAGTATCAGCGTGAGTATTGGAATAATGAGTATTAGTAATAATAGTAGAATCATGTCTTTCATTTACATGTTAACTGTGTAGACATGCAAATGTCATAGAATAATGTGGTAATTAATGTTTATTATGCTAATCTTCCTGCAAAATTACGGCTCTTCATTTAGTGAATAGTGTGACCTTAGTGACAACAAAATGCTGACTTGTCAGAATATAAAGAAGAAATTGCATTAACACATGCAGGTGTAGCTGCTATGCTTTTCTTCCAGAGTTGTGTGAATGTATTCCATTCAAATATTTGGCAATAGTTTAAAACCTTTGACAATTTTTTCACTTTAAAATACAGTGTCATATTTTACTGCTACTACAGCATCCTTTAAAATGCATAGGACAGTTGATGACTGTTGCCTGGCGTGAGAATGTTCCCTAGTATCCGCAATAGTCTTTCTGAAAACATTCTTCTTTCACATCAAGCCTTTTATTTTAGAAAAAGCAGAGACTTTCAGCGTGTCAGACTGTCAGTGATGCACTCTTACAAATGAAGTCAATGATAAACACTAACGTTGTGAATATTCATTTACACTCGGCAGGTTGAGGATGAAGACGCGTCTCATCACTAGAAAGGTGTATCCATCTGGCTTCCTTTTGCAGCCGGGGACACCACTCCATAGCTTCTCTCCTGCCAGCGCAACCACTGCATGTGCACTTCATTCTGAACCTGAAAAAAGTGCAAAGCTCTGGGGTTTTTTTGAACACTGTTTGGTGAATGTCATTACAAAGATTATAAATGTGGTTTATTTATTCTTAATACTGTTGGCTGACATTGATTTTTATTTTCTGTCATGCTTTTAAATGTGTACGCAGGAGTTTTAAATGGATGAGAGAACGCTTTGATAGTGTGACACGGCTTTCAACATGATATATTACCATAGCACCACCTTTGATCAACTCAAGAAGTCAACCCTCACCCTTAGAGCTGCTGTATCTCTAACCCAGCCTATGCTAATATCCATTAGATTTTCTTTTCCTGAGTCTTACTAAGGACTTTATATTTTGTTAAAGTGCACTAAAATGACTGTTGTAATTTGCACTATATAAATAAATAAAGTTGAGTTGAACCTAAATACTGTAATGCTTTATTCTTGAAATATTACTTTAAATACAGTATGATAATTGAAATAATTGTCTTCCTTTTGTCTGAGTTACCTAAAAAAAATCCTTTAAAGGGTATTAAAAAATGCAGTTTTAATTAGATATGTATTTCAAATAACACAAGCATTTCAAAGTTCCAGAAAAATCCAACTTATAATAAAGAAGCAAGGTGCATTACAGTAACTATTTGAGTATAAAAAAGTAATACTGACTAATGTGAAACTTAAAGAATAACTAAACCCCCCAAAAAACAATTTTTTTCCGCAATTTATTTGGGTAGGAAGCTATAGAGAGAAATTTGCATCTTTTTTTAAACAAAAAATTTATTGTTAAAAATCTTTTTATTGGTCAGTTTCAAACGATGGTGTGGAAAAGACTTCTAACATCCTCCGGAGGAGGCCCCGCCCATAAGCTTGGAGTTGAAACTCAATCAAAACTTCAGGAAACACAAACAAGTTTCATGATAACACATTTTTGATTTGTAAACAAAACCAGCATTTACAAAAAAAAACAAAAAAAATAGTTCTGGTTCTAATGTTAGCAAATCTTTTTTTTTTTTTTTTTAAATTTCAAATTCATTATTTTTGTTTGCAAATCTTTTTTTTTTTCGTTTCAAATACATTTTTGGTTTGATTGCATAAAAAAGACACAAATTTCTCTTCATAGGAAATAGTGTTGTTGATTGGTCTTAGTCAACATTTTAGTCAACGTATTAACATTTGACATATTTTGTTGCAAAACTGTAAAAGTGACTGCCCTCTATATGGGGTGAAACCTGGTTATTACAATCTAATTTGCTATTGGCTGTGAATGAAGGTTTGTTTCTGCTAGTTAGTGATGCTACCTGGCTATCTGGCTTTTGTTCTTTCTGTATTATCTGCAGGAGCCCCGCCCATAATCAATACTTTTTTTTTTTCTCCCCAGTGGCAGGTCAGCCAAAACCTCAGGGTTTAGTCACTCTTTAAAGTTTAAAATGAGCTTTTTACTTTCACTATCACGATCATAAAAATTGTTCTGGTAAATGCTTGAGATAAATACGACTTGTACTGACCTCTTGATTGAGAAAGCAGTAGAGAATGGCTACTAAAAGCCCCTGTAAAAGAAACCGTTACATCATTACTTTACTGTCTCAGATCTGGCATTAAAACCTTGTCTGTGTGGCTTAGACAGTGGAACACTATGAGCACAGAAAGGTTGAGGAAAATTCTTCACCCGCATAGAACAGAGTAAATTATGAATGTCTGATATGTTTTTTTCTTTCTTTTGGTTGATGTGCTCAAAAACTGCATAAAATGGGTTTTTATTGTCATATAGCAGTGTTTCCCAGCCTTTCTTACCATTTCTGTCTAAAGTAGCCTTTAGTTCATGTCATGCATTGTTTATTTGTCCAACATTACCATGCATTTAAGTCTTTTTCTCATCTATTTCTGACGTTTTGGCCATTTTAGATTTTGAACTTTACATTTTGACGTATTTTAAAGAGTTGGATGACAGTTTATTAATGATAAATGAGGAAAATGTCTGAGCGCATGTAAAAAGCTGTCCTATAATTTTATATATAATGTTTCTGTGTACCCTCTGTTATTTGTTGAGGTATTCCTAAAGGTACACGCACCCCTGGTTGGGAACCACTGCCATATAGTACCAAGAAACGGGAATAAGTAAAGCTGAATATTGAATATTGTTGAGAAGACTTTATCCAATCCTTTGGAATAATCAACCGAATTAGGATTATAATTGTAAACAATTCAAAAAGAATAGTGCTCTGAGTTGATTAAACAATTAATTTGTTGAATGCTTGAATGCATAGCAAGTCCAAGCTGAATTTCATCAATTATAAGTTTGAATTTTGAATTGTATTTACAGAATAGATAACGAATAGATTTATTCATTGGGTGCTTCCTGTGTATCTCTACTGGTTACAATCAGCTATCAGTTTTTAAATGTTCCATTATTGCAAAGTTTAATTGTATATACAGTATCATATGCATGTGTCTGATTATCAGTCAGTCAGAGTAAGTTGAGTACAAACCACTGCATTGAGTAGTTTTGGCTCTGCATTTATGAATGTGATATCTTCACCTCTGAGCACATTAATCAGCATTCACAGTCATTTAAACAGCACATAGTGGCACAAACTATTAATTGGCAGATGTAATTTTCATAGATGAACCATGACAGTGATAAACTGTGAGCAATTATATTACTTTGGGTGCTGGGAGGGCATTAGAATGGCTTGAGTGCTGACGAACAAATGGCAGGATGTTCATAGGAGATGGAGGGTGGGAGATGCACAAGTATGGCAATAATAAACTGCATCAGTGAGCTATCAATTACTGTCTGTCTGGAGCTGTCCTCCTCCAGAGCTAATGATTTTAAAGACACCAGAATCTCTTACAGAGCATTCATTGATTCTTGCCTTTGTGTATTTGTGTGGCTCTGAAAGTTGTTTTCATTTTCACTTAACTGTGAAGCACTTAGTCACGCCATTAGTTCTTAGAAAGTGCTATATAATTAAAGTTTTAATCAAAAAGCGCAGTGAATATGGGCGTGTAGACGCTCACAATCAATTGGTTTTACAAGGTAATTTCTTAATGTGACAGTAGTTTTCTGTAAATTCAAAAGAGTATAAATAAAAGCAACAATTTCAAGTAATACTGGAAAACCATTACTTGTTTTTTCTATGTTGTGCAGACACACTTAATCAAACACTAGATCAAAGTAGACAGACAAAACACACTTTAAAATGACTAAAATGGTTGAAAGAAATGGTAACACATTACCTGGAGTTTTATACATGAAGGCTGACATTACGCTGTCGTTGTTATGACACGACACCTGTTATTAGCATGAATAAGGTGTCATGAAGGCTGTCATTGGCCACGTTTACATGGGAGCTTCAAGCGGAATAAAAGTTCATTCCTTTTTAACCTGACCTTGTAAACACCAAATTCCTAATGCTAATTTAATTCTGAATTAAACTTAATTCCGAATTAGGTGGCTGGTTTATTCCGTTTTTAACTTCGAATTAAATAATTCCTCTCACTTGTAAACAGATAACAACACTTAAATCCGCTTTAAGTTCATTCCAGTCGTTTTGCACATGTGCGACTTGCGGCTATGATGCGTTGGGTGACGACATAATCCAACATGGCGGCCGGGAATAGAGCCGACACTATTTAATAAGAGCCTTAAAAAACATGGATATAATGAAAAAAGCGGATGGATGGAGGCATAAACATGTGGACATTAACACAGACACATGGACTTATCGCACACATGGAGATCAGCAAACAGAACAGGCTTCATCGGAGACAGAGTAAATGCGTCACCGTACTGCTGCACAGGCTGTAATATCACCAAGTTTCTCATTGTAACGGTTGTTAGAGCTACAATCTTTACCAGGGAGCAAATATTTATTCCTGGTTATTGTTTTCCGGAGTTTTACTGGGCTTTATTAACTGGTGATTAGTTCATATCTCTTCCGCTCCGTGGACCAAAGTGTATTATTGTCGAGCAGAACACTTTAATTCCGAATGATTTAATTCGAAATAACTACTTCCGAATTAAAAAGCATCATGTAACCGTGGCCATTAAGTGTCGTTCAGTACCCTAATCCTAACCCTTTGTTACCCTAAGCCCTAACACCAAACCTTGACCTCAACCTTAACCCTAACCCTACCAGGCCCCACTAGATCCCGCCACCTAACCTAAAAAATGCCAACATAGCTCCAAAGGTGTAGCGAACGACGCTTAATGACAGCCTTCGTGACACCTAATTCATGCTAATGACGGATGATGACAGCGTAATGTCAGCCTCATGTGTAAAACTTCAAGTGAAGTGTTTTCATGTGGACAGCATGTTCAAAAGCGGGAGTATCGACTTTCAGCAGAGATTGCATTTACCTGGAAGGAGCCTAAGCAGAGCTCAACACAGAGACGAAGGTTCACGTTGAAGTGGTCGGGCAGAAAATTGAAGAACATGTAGTGAGTCCCAAACAAAGGGATAAGAAGGAGAGTGGACTTAGTCAGGCGTCTGTAGCAGGAAGGAAGAAAAGAAAAGACAAGTGAAGCTGCTGGAGAGCATTCTCACACACACACACACACACACACACACACACACACACACACTGATGCTAATGATCTGCTGTCAATCATGTACATACTTGGATTCATTTGAACAGAAAAGTAGGCACAGTTTGAAAACTAAAATCATCAGATATTAGTCCGCAACATCAAAGATAATGTGCTAACGTGGGGAAATGCGTCCGCTAGGTTTGTACTAAAATTGCTTCCTGCACAGGACATCTTTTTTTTTTTTTTCTAATATTTCATTTATACATTTTCAATTTTATAAACATACAGTACATTGACAAGAAAAAAAACCCTAAGACAAAGAGGAAATAAAGAAATGAGAAACATAGGGCAGGGCAGAAAACAACAAATACATGCTCTTATAGAATGTCTTACAATACAGTAAGTCACATTTTTAAGGAAACATCACCAACTGTTAAAAGATCACGGTATGTCCCATTAGCCTCGGACAGTACAAGTACAAGGTTTCTACAGTATACATAAAAGAAAGGCGGACAACTATTTGCACAAAGTTATTTAGCAAAATAAAATTTTAGGTTGTCTTTGATAAGTGAGACAAGAATGTTTTCCACATTTTGTCAAAGGTTGAAGAGCTGAGAGAGACACTATATCGGACCCTCTCCATGTGTAACAAGTTGGTCATTTCCTGTAGCCAGGTCCTGCACAGGACATCTTTAATGAGACACACAGCGTGTGCTTTTCAGTGCAAACAAAGTTCTATTAATAAATACAGATATTTTTTTTGTGCCATTGCTGTAGGAATTTATTAAACAAATACTGTGCTCCTGCTGGGATGGAATCCAGCATCCCCTGCGACCCTATTGGTTAAGCAGGTATAGATGACAAGACCCCTATCAGGCTTCAAAGTTTCATCCAAACTAAGAACATGTATAAATACAAAGCATCCAAACAAATAAAAACGCATTTTCTTCATAAGCTTTGCTCAAAATATGTTTTCCCCTCTGATTTTACCCTGAAGTTATGACTATATAATAAAACACTGCTTTCTCTTGACAGTAACTGTGCCTGCAGGCGTAGCTAGACGATTACCTGTACTGAGAGGAGTTATTAAACTGGATCAGGCGAGGATTGAGCTTCTGTATTAAAATACGGATGATATTCATGAAGAGCATGAAATTGACCTGTAGAGAGAGAAACAAACTCAGCAATGATGGGGTCTTTTCACCCAACATAAATAAAGCACTGACAGGAGTTAATTAAACTAAAAACAAAAACACAATCATTGCAACAGTTTGCGTGTCCAGGTGTGTAATCGACAGGGATTGTTGGGACATTTTCTCTTTTCATTCAATGAATCCGTTTCTAAAGCTATAACTAATCTGCATGATGAAACTATTTGCACCATGCTACAGACATAATTAACAATTTCATCTTTTGGCTTGTTGTGGTACAATAATGGTATTTACCGCGATGGAGACAACAATTGGTCCTTTTATGATCCACCAATAGGGAGACTCCTCATTGATGTCCCAGCATCTGTGTGAGACAAGACTTTTAAAAGATGCACTTTGTATTAATTGTAGAGAAAACAAACACATTCACCTGTCGGAGATCCAAAACAATCCCAAGATACATTGGTGACATATGAATATTTAATAATATAAATATTAGGTATTTTCTGTGTAAAGCTTGGAGAATATATGTGTCTGCCAAATCAGTTAAAAAAACTTATCAATGTGTTTCATGTGAAGCAGTTACAATATCTAAATTAAATCAAATTTCACATAAGGGGACGCCTAAAGAAACCTTAACTTTGTAATATTACAGCTTTGGACAGTGACCGATAATTTGGCACGCTCTAATTTGGCACGGAGACAACTAAATACTGTAGTTGTTTCACGTATTTGATTTTGTAATGTTTCCTCAGCTTGTCAAAGAGAAAATATATACTCATAATATTGATTCCAGCAGAGGTGCCGCTGTTTTATTAAGTGAAAGTCAAAATTTGTTTCCAAGGAAAAAAAAATAAAGGTTGTGGCAAGCGAGAGTTATAAGAGAGTTTTTGTATTACTCACTCTGTGTCCTCAAAATACAGCCTGGATCCAATCCACAGGATAATGAAGAACACCGGTATACCTGTGTGAAGGTGAAAAAAAAAAAAACAAAAACAAAAACTGTCAGAGACAATATACAATAAATAAATCTGAAGAAAATCAATCTGCTTTTAAAAAGTTGTTTTTCTCCTTCATTCTTTTGCTTCCCACTGTTTGACGGAATCCAAATCTCTTCAAATGTAGAATCTCTTTTTGTTTTTATTTACATTTGATTACATTGGTTGGATTTAAGAAGCATCTTCTTTTATATCTGTGGTCAATAACGAATATTAGAAGAGTTGAAGATACATCTAAGTATTTGTGCTGTTGGTTTTTGACCAATCGTTGTACATAAGGTTAGAAAAATAAGCCCTAAAAGGTGTCGTAAGAGCCACAGTTAGGGCTGGACCAAAACTTATATCTCTATATTTTTTAACTAAAAATGACGATATACAATCTCAATAAGTTTAATTCAAATTAAGACTGATCAGAAAGACAATTCTGAGTTAAATTTGCTGATGCAAAAGGCAACACAGGCACATTTATTAACAAACAGCTGCACAATTATTGCACAGCTGTTTGAATATAATATATTGAATATAAAGGACAGAACCTGTGAGTGAGTTCTGTAGTGTGATACAAAATAAGCTATGAAAAATAAGTATATTGACATAGGCAAAATCGTCATTTTCTATACCGCCAAAATAGAAAACTGTATCTTGAATATCGATATATCGTCCAGCCCTAGCCACAGATATGTAAACAGATATAAGCTGTGATAAAATTACACTGTGTTTAAGATGGTTTGCAGGTCATCTTATTTGTAACGTGAAGGGTCTCACCCCATCCCAGCAGACTGAAGCCCCAGAGGCATCTGCGACTATGATAGAAAGAGGACAGTAGCAGGGAATTGAGGTAGAGCGCCTCCACCAGGAGCCAAAAAAAATTTGTCATGACACAGTAGTGGCAGAAGACCACAGAGACCTTACAGGCAAACTGGACAGAGACAAAGACAGGAAGGAAAGGACAAGGACAGAGATCAAACTGGGAGGTGGAAACGGTGCAGGAGAGAAAGTCCCATAAGGAACAGCAGGATCAGCCCCGATGTTCTCCCCACAGTAGAACAATTTAGTGTCATTCTCTTACTGTGGAAAGTGTGCAGTGGTTGGTGTCATCGTTGGAGAACAGCGTAGCATCTTTAATAAACACTGCCACAGCTTTCATGATGAAGGTCACAAAGAGTTGGATGTGAATAAAGTTTCTGGCACAGCGCAGTCTCCTGTTTGAAAAATATCAGTTAATACATAGTGTAAGGCAGCGAGGCCTTACTGTGGTCATGGGCAACAGGCGGCCCGGAGGCCACATGTGGCCCTCAGTCTAATGTTTTGCGGCCCCCAAAGCAAATCCCCCAAAATTGTAATTCAAGAAGTTGGAAGGAATGTGAAGCCCCACAATAACACACAACATAAGAACCAAAACGCACGAATTGGCAGCAAAATGCACAAAGTACACAAAAAAGTCCAAAAATAACAGCAACCACTTAAACAAACAAAATGACGACAAAACAACAACACATTTACAGAATAGCTCCAAAGACACACAGCCTGTTAACAAAATTACACAAAACAAGAGGAAAATACATGAAGCGACAACAAAAATACAGAAAGTGACCCCAAAAGGCACAAATCGACAACAAAAATGTAGAAAATGACACAGAAATTACAAAAACAACACAAAAAATAACAAAAACACACACTATGACTCCAAAAAATGGCTAAAAACTGACAAAAAATCAAAACAAAAAAGACATTGGCTCAGATACAATCCCAGTTTTGTGGCCCCTTCTACGATAGAGTTGCCCATCCCTGCTTTACAGCATGTTTGACGTGCCTCCCTGCTCCAAACATCTGTAAAAGTATAAGCTCATTATCAGGCTTTCAGTGGAGCTGTGTGTTGTTATTTATTACGTGCAGTGGATCTGACACTACAAACACACTGTGGCTGTGCAGTGCATGTTTTTTAAATATAGAACATTCAAAATGAGCCACTTTTGCATAATCCAAACTCGTGTGAGGTAAATTTTTCAATGTGTCTTTGATTTAAGGACAGATATAAAGTGTATTTGTCGCTACTGTTTTGTAGGAAAAGAGGAGAAACGGATTAATAGGAAGTTTGAGGCCACCTAAATATTGTTACAAAACCTCCATCAAGGATTTTGTATGTTTTTGTTTGCTTCTACACACTGTAATCCAGTATACTAAAGAGCCAGGTGAATGAGACCAAGACGACCCTTCACACAGTGTCAGTCACTCACTAAGTGGACTGCAGTCCAAAAAAAAAGCATCTAAAAACAGCAACACAGAGGTAAACGCAGGTGAGCTTATTAGATATTGAATACAAAGCCTGGTTAATTGTAAATGGTAAATGGACTTGATTTTATATAGCGCTTTATCACCACACTGAAGCAGTCTCAAAGCGCTTTACATATCAGCTCATTCACCCAGTCACTCTCACATTCACACACCAGTGGGACAGGACTGCCATGCAAGGCGCTAGTCGACCACTGGGAGCAACTTAGGGTTCAGTGTCTTGCCCAAGGACACTTGGACACATAGTCAGGTACTGGGATCGAACCCCCAACCTCTCGATCAGAAGACAACCCACTACCACCTGAGCCACAATCGCCCCTGTTTCATCTGCGGCCAAATAATTTGCTCAACAGTTTATCTACTGCTTTCAACAGTTGCTCTAATGTACAAACAATGCAGATTTTCATTAAACTTACCTATTACATAAAATAAGCTGTGTTTTTTCAACTTATTGGGTTTTGGGACCCACCGTTATTACTTGAAAACAATTGATGATCCAAATCAACAAATATGCTAAACCTCTAAATTTAATAATTAGGACAAATGGGCACAGTGTAAACTACAGATAGTTAACATTTTATTATTTAATATCAGTTAAAGAAAAGCACTTTTTAATGTACAAACTTTTCTTCTCAGGAAGTACATTCAAAAAAATGAAAAACACAATATAATCATATTTGGCTCTATTCTCCCATGCGCGTAAGTCAGAAAAGCCATGTCGCGGCACTGTTTCTGGGTGCACACTATTCTCCCCCTGTACTTAAGTCAGTCACTGGGCGTTTCCATCGCAGTTACACACTCTGGGTGGAGCAGCCCTGAAATGAGAGCGTTCCTATTCAAATCTGGCCATACGCAATATCTCCAATCTGCTAAAGTTCTTTTCCTCTGAACCTAGAATAAGTGCAGCGCCCCCATAAGGTGAAACATTACATTGCACAAGAAGCATCAACTCAGTTCCAATTTAAGCTTTAAGCCACACGCACTCATGTAATTGCAGAAGAGACTCCCAGAAAGAATCTATCCAAACTGACAGTGGCCACGTTTACACGGGAGCTTTAATTCCTCTTTAACCTGAAATTGTAAACACATAATTCCTAATGCTGATTTAATAACAAATTAAAGTTAATTCCGAATAAGGTGGCTGGTTTATTCCGAATTCGATAATTCATCTTTCTTGTAAACACTTAACTTGGTTAAAGCCGCTTGAAGTTAATTTGGGTCGTTTTGCTCTTGCGCGACTTGCGGCGATAACGTGCTGTTGACGACATAAGATGGCGGCGGTCCGGACTCCAGCCTAGACTATTTATTAAGAGCCTTAAAAGACAAGGATATAATGAAAAGAGTGGATGCACGGAGGCATAAACATGCAGACTTTCACACGGACTTATTAAACACACACAGACCTCGATAAACGGAACAGGCTTCACCGAACGGCTGGCACTAATACCTGGAGACAGAGTAAATGCGTCCCCGTACTGCATGTACAGGCTGTAATATCACTAAGTTTATCATTTTACCAGTTGTTAGAGCTACTGTCTTTACCAGGGAGATAATATTTATTCCTGGTGATTGTTTTCCAGAGGTTTCCTGGGCTATTTACCAGTGATTAGTTCCTTTCTCCCTTACACTCCGCGGTCCAAACTAAAACCGTGTGTTTTTGTCGAGCTGCTGCTTAAAAACTACAATCAAAATAAAACTGAAAACAGTTCTCATGTGTGGTGTTCTGTGTTATAGCTTTTATTCCGAATGATTTAATTCGGAATAAATCATTTTGAATTAAAAAAAAACATCATGTAACCGTGGCCACTGTTACGCTGTCACGGGGGTGGGGGAGGAGTCACACAAGCACGCCAAAAGATTGACCATCAACATTTCTAATATGTTCACATTGACCAGTTGGAGACGAGACAAAAAAATGACATCATGGCCCAGTCCGCCTCTTTTGCTTCAGACCTCCTTCATTCACAGACGATGCGGTTTTGGTCAATCTACACGCGGTGGGCATGTCAGGAGCCTGGACCAAAGAATACGCGCAGGAGAGAGGTGCGTAACTGCAGACTGCAGAATAGGGCCCATTGTGACCTATACCCTTTGTTAAAAGGGCATAGTTCAAATAAAGCCCCTTCACAATAAAAGACAAACAGTTTTCTAAAAGTCATGATGCACTACAACGCAATTACATATAGTTATAGTTAAAATATGTAATGTCTTCGCTTCCACTCTCATAAAGTCTTCATAAGAACTTAATGCAGTTCAGTCCTGTCTTTACTGATGCTGCTGAGCTTTGGGTGAAAAGTAAATAATGACGTCTGTTTTTCAAAATGAAAAAGGATTCGTTTGTTGAAATAAATGTGCAACCTGAGATGAACTCATACCTGAAGAGCAACAGTATTAGTACGGCAATAGCCAGCACAGCAACAGAGAGGCTGTATCCAACAGTGTAAATGAGCTTCACTGCAGCAAAGTACGACTCCTCCAGCTACAGAACAAGTAGAAGATAGATTAGTGTGGAAGAAAAAAGTGGCTATACAGCAATATCAAAGTCTTTTCTTTTATATATATATATATAATGCTGTTAGGCTTCAAAATAAGTGTAATGTCACAAAATGGGATGAAATTACTTCACGCCTCAGACTGGACAGCATTAAAAACATCTGTGCTTTTTAGTCTTTAAATCATTTCATGGTGATGGGACTGGACAAAGGAAACAGCTAAACCAACCTATAATAATTATGGGATTGCAGTTGTTTATGAGATTATTTGACTATTACCAAGTGCAAGAACGACCTAATTTAATCCCTTTTCTCTATTTTATTTTTACTTGCTCTGTGAAATAGAAATGATTATTTATTCCATCATCAATGATTCAGAAACTGTGTTGACAAACAGGGATTAACTTTAAAATAGAGAGCTGTGGGATCACTGTAATCCATGAATACACACAAAGTAGATTGGGGAAACAAAGCTTTTTTTTTTTTTTTACAAACTATGCCAGCAAGTTAGCTATAAATATATATGCAAAAGAAACTAATTTAGTTCAACGTTTCTCAAACCTTTTAAAAAAAAAAAAAAAAAACTCACATTACATAAAACTAAATATCTTCCATCATGTTACACGTTACAATACATTTTGATTTGTTTGATGTTTGTGCTTGAGTTCTAGTTGGATTTCGTCTCATGAAATTTATGGTTTCTTTTCTATTAGTTGACAAAAATATAAACATATTTTAATGAAGTTTTTAACAAGTTTTTTTTTTTTTTTAAATTAGCCGTAGCGTAATTATTTTCAATTAAAAAATGTAGCTGACAGAAACTAAAACGACAATTTTTAATCGACCAAATGAACACATGACATGAGTAAATGTGATTAATCACGATAAAGCACTTATTGCTATACTTATTACTTAAATATCATTCTAACTTGTTATTTTCGGGTTAGGGTTAGGGTTATTTTGTTCCCTCTCACGTGTCTCCTCCTCTTGTTTTGAATAAACGCTGTGACTGATGTGTGGAGAGTTTCTTCTGTAAATCTACCCTCCCCCCCCCCCACCACCACCCCCTCACCTCAGGGATGTGGTCGTCCACACTGCAGGCTATGTGATAAGGTGGGGACGGCTCGGACCATCCCTCACTCGTGCAGTTTCGACCCACTGACCCTAAAAAGAGCAAGAGGTTGAGATTCAGCTGTGAAGAAAGAATGTGGTGACAAATGAAGGAATAAAAATAAATTAAAAAGAAAAATAGAAACAGAAAAGAAAAAATAAAGAATAAAGAATAATTCATTTCGGAGCATACAACAAAATTACTTTGTATCAGTTTTGTTTCAATAACAAGGGATTATTATTCGATAAACAACATTCTCTGTTTTATGTGAGAAAATACAAGTAAACTATTTTTTATTATTCATTATGAACTTGAAGCCAATGTTTAGGTGTCTCAACAATTATAATATTATAGAAACACTGCAGAAATGTTTTTAATTATTATTATTATTATTATTATTATTATTATTATTATTATTATTATTATTGTTATTCATTTATTTCAATTTAACTTTTTATTTTTATGTTTATTTTTTATCTACGTATGTATGCTGGAGTTGTCTTGGTACTGGAGTTGTGGACTTGATTTTTTTAATGCTAATGAATAGATTTGATTAAATTTTGATATCATACTGATTTTTGATATCCTTCTTTCTGAGCTTCACAAGACATAATGGTGCTTTTTTTGCGGTCACGATTTTTTATTTTTTTAGTGTTTCAGAATTGTTCGGAAACTAATATACTGTGTGTATATATATATATATATATATATATATATATTTTTTTTTTACTGCTTTTGACAGCTCTATTATATGTATATAGGTAGATGTCTTTATAAGTATATGTACCGGTATATGTGTATGTGGGTATGTATGTATGTATGCATGTAGGTACATTATGTTCACATGTTAATTACCTTTTGCAGCAACAAAACTGAACTGAATGAGCAACAAAAAAAATGAAATAAAATAAAAACTTGAAACGGGGGTAGGAGTTTATAAGATTTTTTTCTTCATCCTACTCCTGTTCTTCTTTTCATGGAATGTATTATTGTTGTGTTTGCTGGATTGTTGTACCAATTTATGTTGCATTACCATGAAAAAAGAATACATAAAATGAAATGAATGAAAATGAAACATTTTGTAGATTTTAAATTGGAATATTATGTCAGATTAAACTATTTTTTTGGGCTGAAAATGTTTGAGGACCACTACCTTAGACTTAAAGTGCTGTGAAGCAATGATTAAAACCAAACATGTTTTACCTGTGTTGTTTTTGAAGAGGGAAAAGACTGCAGGGCACAATCTGGTGACAGTTTCTCCAATGACTGCGTGAGGCCAACAGACAACAGCATCCCAGAACGAAGAGCAACCTGGTGCAGATTGAGGACCCAAATGTCAAATAGCAGAAAAAGATGACTTTTTATATCAAACACAGCTTTTGGAATAAAAGTAATATCATCAGAGGTGTAAAGAGTACTGATATATCCTACTCAAGTACATGTACAAGTAAGTCGTACATTTAATACTTCAGTACAAGTAAAAAGTAGCTCAATTAAATAGTACTTAAATTAGAAGTTACTAGCTACTTTCACCCCACACCCCACCCCCACCCCCGCCAAGTATATTTAAATTAAAATGTACAAACTGAAAAAGGAAGAGACCAAATCTTGCACAAATGTAACTTCATTTATTTTCCACAAAGGCATCTGTATAAAAAATAAATGATTTGTCAAAATGTACAATTATGTTTTTTAACTAAAATAACACCAATGAAGTCAATTCACAATTTTAAAAATGCTCAGCCTCTTAAGTATAGCTACATTTATCAACTCTAAAACTGAGAAAATAAGCAGCATTCGTTGTGCATTAGGTTTAATCTGGTTGGTCGTCTATAATGTGAGGTATTTGTGTATTTCTTTAATTTATTTGTTTTTTTCTCATTTTAAAACCAAAAAATAAATAAATAATTTACTCAGTAATGATTGGGTGTAGAAATGGTACTTCTTTTAAAACGGACTTAAGTACAAGTAAAATTACTGATTTAGAAACATACTGAAAAAAGCACAAGTACCCATAAAAGCAACTCGATTACAGTAACGTGAGCACATGTAATCTGTTACTTTCACCTCTGTATATCATATAGTAAATTGAGTAAACTTGTAGCAATGAAAACTTGTCATTCGTCACGTCATTTGACTAAGATGAAGAAGGAGAATGAATTTCCAATTTAGACCTTCATCCTGAGATGGATTAACGTCCATAAATCGTCATGCAACAACGCTGCTCTCATCTCAGATGAATCACAGTGATTGACCACCCGCTGTTTTTCACTCAGCGTTTTGACTGTCATTTAGTGACTCCGTCCTTCTCCTCTACAATGGATGATTTTCTGTAACACATGTGTTCTGACTTAAAGTCCTGACCAGTAGCTTGTAGTCTAGTCCACATCCATCCACGACCTCTCTTGAATTGTTACGAGCTGCCTTCGCAGAGAGACTGGGAGGATGGCTTATTTGAAAGAAAACCACTCACCCTCTGTGCTTCCGTTTCCCTGCTCAGTGATGGACTGATGGCAGCGGCGCTCCTCTTTCTCCAGCTGAAATATGTATTCACATTCAGGGTGTAGACTCGACATAACCTGAAGGTAGCAGAACAAGGGATGGGTCATTTCAATATTGACGTACGGGTGTATTTTGTAGAATAATTAGTGGTCACTTAGCGCGTAATTACGCTACAGGTGTGTTTATAGATGCAACAACTTAATTTTCAGAGTACTGACTCATTTGGCTACGTTTGAAATGGTAACATTTTAGTCAAATATCTGTTTTTGCAGGTGTTGGTGGGCCGAATGGGTTTAGTTTGTGCACACAAAGACGACAGGATAAAAAAATGAACCTAATCAGTGTGTCTCTGTGGATACAGGTAATTACTCTGACCTACAATATCAAAGAGTGTGGACAACTTCCTTCATTAAATATATATATAGATTTAAGATATATCTTAAGCAATTTCCCCCTGGGATTAATAAAGGAATCCTGATTCTGATTCTGATATCGAGTTTTCTATTTTGGCGATACAGAAAACTACAATATTGCCTACATCGATATATATATATATATATATATATACAGTATATATTTCATAGCTTATTTTCTATTAAAATACTCTAGAGTCGCTGCTTTCTCTACATCTCAGAACAGCATGAAAAGAACAGTTAGATGAGTCTAAACAAGTCACACTCCAGAACTCACTCACACATGCACATATTGTGCAGTTGTTTGTTAATGAATGTCCCAGTCTCATTGTGTATTTTTTATTTTTTTACTCCTTTTGTGTATTTTGCTGTCCTTTGTATTTTTGTTGTTCTGTTGTGTATTTTTCCGGTAATTTTAGATGTCTTTCTGAGTCGTTTTGTGTATTTTTTTGGTACGTATGTTGTTCTTGGATTTTTGTTGTCCCATTGTGTATTTTTCTCCCCTTGTGTCTTTTGTTGTCCTTTTTAAAATTTTTGTTCTTTTATGTATTTCTGCTGTCCCATTGTGCATTGTTTTCGTGTATTTTTGTTGATCTTTTACGTGTTTTTGTTGTCCCAATATGCATTTTTTTCTCCTTGTGTGTATGTTGTTGTCCTATTAAGTATTTGTGTTGTTCTTTTGTGTATTTCTCAGTTAATTTGTGTGTTTGTAGTAATTTGGTGTATTTTTTGCTGTCATTTTGTGTGTTCACTTTTGAGGCAGTTAGTTGTACGTGAGTTTTTTTTCTTTTTTTTCTTACCATTCTTAAAGCATTGTGATGTTATTTTAGCTTATGTGTGGCATTTTACATTAGCAAAGATTTATATCGTAAATCGTTCTTTTGAGAAAAAATATTAAGATATGAATGTTGGTCCTCATTAGCAGGCGCCAGAAAATTTCCCATATTTTCAAATCCAAATATTGACAGGTACGATAAGTGTGCCGAGAGAAATCACCAGGTGTGCAGCGGAAAATTCTCCAATTTCACCCTCTTTGGTGGAACAATTACATGCTCTTCCATTTAAGGGCAATATCGCACTAAATACCGAAATAAGATAAAGTCACAACTAATAGCAATGGTTAAATATTTGAAAAAAGTGGTTAATCTACCCTGGGGAAACAACCAGTATGAAACTGAGCTGGGCTGACCTACCTTTGGACAGCTTTTGGCTGCTTTCTGACAAAAAGTAACCCCATTCTGGCAAACAAATCCATTTTACTTCTGCTCCCTATCGATTGGAAGTGGGTTTTTCAAGCATGACTGTTTTAAAGGGGAAAAACAGAGAGACTCAGAGCTGTTTAGGAAGATTTTCATGTGTCTATCTTCACTTCCTGCCAAAAAATATCAGCTTTGTGACCAATAAACAGGCCCAGGGTTTCATTCTATACAATTAGATTTTTTTTCTTCCTTTTTTTTTTTTTCCAGTTTCAGAATTCCTTTATTAATCCCAGGGGGAAATTGCTTTTGTTACAGCCACTTAAGAAAAAAAAAAAAAAAAAAAAAAAAAAATCACAAATAAAATAATAAAACGTTTAACAAAGACAAAAGAAAGAATAAATGTTAAATAAGTGTATAATTATGTAAAAGACTGTTAAAAATAAGGATCAGATACACACACATTACAGTAGTAAAAAATAAAGTAAGATAGCTAATAATAATAATACAAATATAATAATTATATACAAATATGATACAATATTTACAAAACATGAACTCATCCCTAAAAAGAGGCCTGACTTTAGTTTGCATACTGTGTGTCAGAACTGTATTTGTTTCAGATAATTTTCTTCTAATATTCCATAAAACATGAGGAGGAAACTAATGAGCATATGCAAAGACAGTAGCGACCTCCTAATGAAGCTACAAAACCAGAAACCTTTCCTCTGGAGATTCCTTACAAGTCATCAGCTTTGTGAACGTCGTCCCAGAGGAAAGATCTTCATAAAGCAACACAGGGAGAGGCAGCATATTCAATCCACCATGAGCTAAACCATTACATCATTAAATGTTCAACAAAAACAAGCCTCTATAGTGATTAGAGATTTTAAAAGGAATGATTCTGCAGTGAGTACATGTCTTTTTTGCTTGAGGTTCCTTTTAGGTTGTAAAAAAAAAAAAAAAAAAAGCCCTTCGTTAAAGTAAAATTCAATGTTTAAATGCAATCAAAGAATATTGCATAAATAAATACAGGCGTCTCCTCAGATTGCTCTTGACCTCGGCATAACACGTGAACTTTGAACAGTAACTTTGGACGTTTTCAGTTTTTCAGAAGTGTGATTTCAATGCTTATGTCAATGAGACATTGCTGTAAATAGCTGAATCAGCAGCTACTCGGCCATTATGACAGTTTGCTGACAGCGTTTATATACCATCAGCGTCTGATGGGCCAGTTTACACCCTCCTGAGGGCATGCAAAGATATAGCTTTTTATTTTGAAAGTATTCACCAAAAGCAAACCTGGCACATCATTATAATTACAATGATCATTGTTTTCTAGTCACCTGGGGTTATTCCCAAAAAGGACATTGAAAAACTTTGGAAAGATGATTCCATATATCTTCTGTTTATACAACAAATCAGTTCAGCCCTTCATCTTATTTTTGTGTCTTTCAAATGTTTATCATTTCACACACAGGCACAAATAATTACGTTCTCAGAAAAGAAAATGTGTTTTTCGACAGAATATCAAACTACTCACGTTGAAAGCACACACACACACACACACGCACAAAAAAAAAATAATAATAATCAACGTCTCCCTGGAAACTCGTTCTAACTAACGAAAATTCCCCTGTGGCATTTGTTGCACAGAAAAAATATTATCCATTAACTTTATGCATTCAGTCTGCATCATTTATCTGCTTGAAAAACTCAAACACTGCTGAAAGCCAGTCCTCGTGATTCCTGACGTTTGTGGCTCCTCATTCTGCACAGCAAAGACTTCAAACTAACACAGTAAACCATTTCTGATCACAAGGGTGTCATATTAATTATTTTAAAAGGTGGGCGATGTGGCAACATCATGTGATATTAAAACGTGACACAATGTATTGTTGATGGCGTGTCCTTCCAACTGCAGGAGACCTAGTCGATGCACAAAGGTCTCTCTCTATTGCTGCCAGAAAATGTAGAAATGCTAATATTGTTGAAAAAGAATAATCTGAGCTGCGTAGATTGTTCTAGTTGTTTTAACAAAGCTGTGACGCACAGCTCATGCAGGAATAGGAATATTGTTTTTGGTTTTAAATTTAGACGGGAATGAAATCAGTCTCTGTTTTTGCATTCATTTGCAGATCCACACTTTTCACAGGAACAGTTTGTCTTATTCATTTATTTTATTCCTATTGAGTTGAATAGTATTTATTAAAAAGTGTGTTCATCTATTATTTTCCTTTTCTTTTTGTGTCTTTTTTCTTTTCCAAAATTATTGTCTCGTATGTCGTCTCGTCTGGTGAACTTTCTATATTGTCCCATCCTAATAGTTACCAGTACAAACCGCGGCTCAAAACTGGGACCAAGCCACAACAGTTGGCATTCATGCTTTCTGGTGTTGAATGTAATTTATTTTTATTTTTTTTTAATGAGCTAGTGACTGTTTGACCTGTTATTGAGCACACATTTACAAAAGGGACTCATCACCTCAGACTCATTAATAAAATCAAAGTCACTTATTAAATCTGGACTTTCTGAGAAACGTCTCGATGTCCCGCCCTAAACATCCTCACTTCCTCCCCTTGCCTCTGCAATCTACCAGAAGCCACGCCTCTACTTTTCTACATGCTTATCGCAGAACATAACAAGGTTGCATTGGGTCACATTGATATATGTCTATGGGTCAGGTAAGAGCCAAAATCATATTTACCTGTTTGCTGTTGTGACGCGCGGCCTTTTGTTTCCGTGCACAGTTCAACATTCACTTTGATTGACAGTCTCAGAAACAGGAAGTTGAAGCCTATTGGCTGTGCGCACTCTGCGATTGTTTCCATTTGTATAGGGGTCTATAGGATGAAGGAGGGACTTATATACATTAATGTTTATGAATGACCACCAGTAGTAGACCATATTAAAAGACTAGTTAGGGATTTTTTTGCATTTCAAAAGAATCATACATAAACGTAGATTTCTCAGAAACTCCGGATATCAGCTTTAACAAAAGGAGCAGAGAGACCCTGACGCTAAAGCTCCGGGGCCAAATATGGCCCTTTGGAGAATCCAATTTGGCCCATACTGGAGAAAGTAAAAATGACAGAGAAAAAGTGAATCATGTGTAAATGAAACTTAAAATTCTTACAAAATCTTGTAATTTTTATTGAGTAATATTTTCCTTAGTTAAAAAGAAAATTGTGAAGACCCTGTTGGGACTGGTTTTTGTCACTTATTGCTTGGGTATTGTCTGTTTCTGACATATTTTGTGTTTTATGTATACGTACAAGTGAAAACTAGGGCACAATAATGTTAAAATTACTCATTTTCTAGTATACAATCTGTGACCCCTGAACTAAAATGAGTAATCCAATACTTAGTATTCAGTACTGATGGACTATCAAGAACACATACATTGGCCTAAAGCAGGGGTCTGCAACCTGCGGCTCTGGAGCCTCATGTGGCTCTTTGACTCTAATGCAATGGCTCCCTATAGCTTCAAAAAAAAAAAAACACTATTGAAATAAATAGTTTTTTTTTTTTACAGAAACTAATAATAATGAGGCATAGAGCGAGCATCAAGGCTGCTGGATGGGCTTGTGAGATTAAGGACAGGAGTGTGTATTGATGCTAGCATAACATTTACACACAATATTAGCTGCAGTGAGAGAGTGAAGCTCATCATCGAATAGCTACTCCAATGTCCAAAGAACTGGGATCTGTAACAGAAAATGCTGCTGATACCATAGTACAAACAAAGCAAAGACGGTCAGATAGAGTATGTGTGCAGGCAGGGACAGCCTCAAAAGTTCACATTTAATGGACTGAAAAGGTTTTAAACATGAACTAAATGGGAATTTATGGCGACTTCACTGAATAAAACACATTTCTGTGCAACAACAATCTGTCACAGGGTTTACTCATAAAAAGAGACGTGTGTATGTACAAACACAGGATATGAATGTTTCTATCTTTTATTTAAAGGTGTTCCTGCAAAGTAAATAAAAAATATAAATACAAATCCAAACCTTTAGAATTATTTATACACATGCAGCTCCCGTTGTGCATGTCGCATGCTTAACGTACAAATGTATCATCCTAACATCCAATCTTCTTAGATCTCTATGGATAACGAGATGGCCTACGTGCATTTTTGTGCACCTTTAGATGCCTGTGCTGAGTGCTATAATCAGAACAATGAGCAGCCAGACATCAACCGCATCACAGCGTTGATGCGGTTGATGTTAAGCACATACATCTGGCTTTGATCATTAGCTGTTTCTATTCTGTAGCAACAGAAACAAGTATGTGTGTAGCTTAGACGACATCAGCTTTTGATCCATTTCAGGGTAACTAGATTCAAACATCTATAGGGCTCAAACTTTGCGCAGCCCTCTGAGGAGTAAATTTAGGTTTTCTCAGACACATTTTTCCCATCCCTTCAGGCTTTTACTGTAATTAATCTGAATTCCTATAATTATCTCAGCTCAGGAGGTAATATCTTAACCAGTTTTTTTTTTTATTTGGTCACATTTTATTTGAAGGGGTATACAAAAGGCTGACATTACACTGTCATTACTATGACATGACACCTGACATTAGCATTAATAAGTGTTGTTCGCTAAATTATGAGATCTTTGTTGGCATTTTTTGGGTTAGGGGTTAGGGGTTAGGGTAACGAAGGGTACACCTTATTCATGCTAATGACAGGTGTCATCGTGTCATAATAATGACAGCGTAATGTCAGCCTTTATGTATAAAACTTCAAATATAGTGTTAGCATTTATTTGTCTGCTGTTAGCAGGATTACGTTAAAAGTTAATGGATTTTGACAAAATGTAAAGCAAAGATAGATCTGAAAGATTCCAATCAATTTTTAAACGGATCCGGATCAATAAACTGATTCTGGATCAGCGTCAAACATTACAAAATCCTATCACATAATAGGCAGAATTTCAAAAATTAATATCTCAGTTCCGATCTTTATGAAACTTGACTCAGTTACGTCAGGTTGGTTCCTTTGTTATCACATCGAGTTTCATTCAGATTGTGTCGGATGACTTTTTCGAAAAAAGTCCATACATTTGGACTGTATTGTTATCCATCCATTTTCTGACCTGCTTGCTCCTTTTTCAGGGTTGCAGGGGTGTGCTGTGCCTATCTCCAGCTCTCATTGGGCATTAGGCGGGGGCACACCCTGGACAAGGCACCAATCCATCAGATTGGCAACACTCACAAACCACTCACACTGACCCCTACGGTCAATTTAGAGACTTCAATCAACCTAAGAGTCATGTTTTTGGATTGTGAATCCAATATCCAGTGGATAGAGAATCCACACAAGCATGGGGAGAACATGCAAACTCTACACAGAAAAAAATCCAAGTGTCCAACGCAGGACTTGAACCCAGGTCCTTCCTACTGAGTGCTAACCACTAAGCCGTTCCTAACAGATTACAACAAAGGTCATCTCATAGTGCTATCAAAATATAAAATTCATAAAAATAAGGAAAAAACCCAACAAAAAGCCACATGAACAAGCATTTAGCGACAGTGGGAATAAAAAACGTCCTTTTAACCAGAAGAAATCTCCAGCAGAACCAGGTTGAGAGGTGGCATTTGGTTGGGGTTAGTGGACAGGGGGAACAGAACAGAACATCAGAGTGTCCCAGACTAGTTGAGCTGTGAACCACAGATCAGAAACGGCCATCATCAGCTTCACAACACCTGACACAGAGCAGAGAGAGAAAGGTGAGGAGAAGGCACTGACTGCACAAAAACATGATACATTATTATCAAGTCAGCCTGCCTTGGCCTTGGGCCTCACTCCCAGTGACCTAGTCAACACATATTATAACAGTGACAAATCTCTTCCCGTTTATTGGTAAGCTAACAGCAACTCCAAGGTCTGTAAATGCGACCATTCATAGACGAGCCCATTCCCGCTCTAGTGGTTAGGTTATGTTATGATTCAGTCCTGTTTATGAGGATTGTAAATCATCAGAATTTGAATCTCTTCCTATTTATTAAAGCAGTAAATGCAACCGTTTACAGACGAGCCCATGTCCGCTCCAGCTGTTAGGTTATATTATGATTCAGTCCAGAGTGAATGAGCCTGGTACCATGATTAGGATCACTGATCCAGATAAGTGCCAATATCTGTCAGAGGATATTTGGAGCTTGGTGGAGGTTTACTCTCTGAGTGCTTTTCTTATGTTGTACTGTGGCAAAGGTAAAGGCAGAAAATGTATGCAAATGTTTAATCACTCATGCCTAAAGTGCCTATTCAGCTACAAATATTAAGCAAGACTATTGACACAGAATAGCAAACAGCCAAAAGACAAACTTGAGTCTCGTGTTCCTTTTTTTTCTTCCAGAAACCGCATTTAAAACCATAACATTGTGAAAACAGGCTGCAGCACAGAGGAGATTTTTCTCTACATCATCGATGACTAGACTACATTTTGGAAAAGTCCCTGACGTGAACCACACGCACAGAAGAAACTGGTGACTTCACACACAAAAATGCCACATTTACCAGAATAAATATGAGTACCAAGAATGTCTGTGAAGTCTGTGCATCAATTTTTTTATTTGCAGGAAATTAGAGCAAACAAAATTATGACCAAGAGACAAAGAAGAAAAATGAAAAAGTGCACATATTTTTCCTCTTGAAAGCAAAAGCAGCTGTGCAGAGATATGATTGGATGCAGAGTCAGAGACAGTGGGGGTAAGACTGTGAAGTGATGAGCTTCAATAACCACATTATTATCCCCCGCCACAAAATGTGGAAGGGGGACATAGGTTTGAGCTTTGTCCGTCCGTCCGTACGAGTTAAAGGGCACAGCTTTTCTCAGAAATTCTTTAAAATACGATAACCTAATTTGGTGTGCGGCTTCAGGGTATCAAAACTTTGACTGAGTTATAATGAGAACCAATTTGGCGGGTGATGTTGATGACTATGTCTTCTTGTTTACATTCAATCTTTCTGTTGATCTTTGATTTCACCTACGTAGAAACAGTGTTGTGTTCAAGACCACACAATCCGAGACCAAGACTTGCCCGAGACCAGAATGCACCGAGACCAAGACAAGACCAAGACTTTCGGGAGCCGAGACCGAGTCAAGGCCAAGACTGAGACAAGCCGAGATCAAGACCATAAACATTTTTTTTAATATAAAAAAATACATAAATAAATAAAATTATGACAAGGTTCAACAGTTAAATAACACTCTCTCTTTAATTTTAGTTTATTTTAAATACATTTGATGGACAAAAAAGGCGCCTGCAAAAAATTAACTAAAATATTAAAACTACCACTGCTACTGATAAATTCACAATTATTCTACATATTTGAAAACAAGATTTTTATGTCAGCTGAATGTACAGAAAGTGTTTAAAAGCATTTCTACCAAGAAATAATGATTCTCGATTCTGATTCTTTCAGTTGTGCAGGTCAACACGTCACAGATTTCACAAGATAACTTTTTAGTTTGAAAAAGCCTTTACACAGGTTATTTTTATGAATTCACTTAGTTGATATAGTTTAATTTGGTTGCTGTAATGTAACTAGGATATTCAATTCACAAAGGTTTTCAGCTGTAACTGTAAAAGTGAAACTTTCTGAAATAAAAAACAAAGAGCTACAGGTAGATGTGAAACAAAATAATTGTTGAGAATTATTATTATTATTATTCTGGATACAGTGGAAACAGAAACTATAAAAAATAATTGTATTGTGAACCTGTTTATATTGTAGGGAACATATTATATACATAAATGTAAATGGAGTCTAAAGACACAAAAAAAACACCACTTTAAAAAGAAAATAGACTAATATAAGACCTCTTTACAGTTATTTGAGTCATTCTGGGCTTGTGCAACTTGTGGTGATGACGCGCTGGTGACGACATAAACCAAGATGGCGGCGGCCCGGACTACAGCCAATACTATGTAATAAAAGCCTTAAAAGACATGGATATAATGAAAAGAGTGGATGGACAGAGGCATAAACATGCAGACTTTCACACAAACTTATTAAACACACACGGACCTCGGTAAACGGAACAGGCTTCACCAGCCGGCTGGCACTAGGACCCAGAGGCGGAGTAAGTGCGTCCCCTGTACTGCATTCACAGGCTGTAATATCACCAGTTTATCATTTTACCAGTTGTTAGAGCTACTGTCTTTACCAGGGAGATCATATTTATTACTGGTGATTAGTTCATATCTCCCTTGCGCTCCACGGTCCAAACTGACACCGGAGACAGACACACACACACACACACACACACACACACACACACACACACGAGTGTGTCACACACGTCACTCAGTCATATTAGGGAAGGTTGTGGTCATTATACAGGGTGGATTAAAGAATGAATAAAGGATTGTTTTATCCCATTCTTCTCCGTGTTATTATCACATTATAAAAAAGTTTAAAAATAGCAGGAATTAGTTCTGGTCTCGAATGGTCTTGACGGAAAATCCCGAGTCCGAGACAAGACCGAGTCAAAATGCTTCAGGGTCCGAGACGAGACCGAGACCTTTAAAATTTGGTCTCGAGACCAAGACCGGTCTCGACCACCACAACACTACGTAGAATTATTACAAAACTAATTCATGTTTGTCACAAAATGTGATGTGAGTAAAGACATTGGATTTGACTGCCTGCAATATGAACATCAGCTATATTTTAATGA
The DNA here is from genome assembly GCF_900634775.1 of Gouania willdenowi. Classification (NCBI taxonomy): domain Eukaryota; kingdom Metazoa; phylum Chordata; class Actinopteri; order Blenniiformes; family Gobiesocidae; genus Gouania; species Gouania willdenowi. The sequence continues at coordinate 21,617,687 of NC_041047.1, read as the reverse complement.
GACTGAATGAGGTATCATTGCCATATGCACACAAAAAAGAACAGGTACATCGGAATTCTTGTGCATGTCCCAGAGTCAGATTAAATTAACAAATACACGCCCACTCATGAATATGCATAAGTAGGCCGCAAATCAGCCTGTTTGTGTAGAGTTGTTCAGAAAGTGACTTTTCAGAGGCTAAAATTCTGGAAAACAGGCAAGTTTGGGAAAATAAACCTCAAATACTATATTTTGGGGGGTTTAGAACAAATGGAGATGGGTGAACAATAGCAAGATATGGGACCTTTAAAGAGCAAAAATGTCTATTTAAATGCTTATTTGTTGTAGCTGATTTATATTGAATACATTGAACGTATAGTTGGGGAGGTTCATTGGGATTTACTGTGTTTAGCACTGAAAGAATGAAAGTGTTCATGGTGATGAATATCTGCCCTTGCCCAACTGTCTCTGCTCTAATCTTACTCTCTTACTCTCCCTTGGAAATTAGCAAGTTAGTCAAGCAATAATGGTGCCACGCAGCTCTTGATTAAAAATGAGCGTTCTGACTGTGAGTTCCTAAACACACAAACATGTTTTCATTTCGCTGATAGCTTTTCATCTCCGCAGCTGATTGGACAGTCTGCACTCGATTTTCTTCAGGTACATTTTAATTTTGCAGTGAATGTGAGTGAAGATGTGTGAGAAGATGACCTTCCCTGAACATTAACATCACATCATGTTTGAACAAAATGCCTTACATGACAAGTTTTTGTGCCGTTTTGAAATTATGATTACAGTGTTGGCACAATTTAGGAACAGTTAGTCCTGTGTTCTGACTCTGGAACACAGCTGGTAATGTCACTTCTGGCACAAAAACATCTCTATCTGCATGACACCAGACAAAACAACCCGGGAATAGTATTCCAGTGAAGTTGTGACGTTGAATTAAACATAAATAACATGTTTGTGCTAATTTTTTCTCATTTTGAATTTGATGTCTGCGACACACTGCAAAAAAGCTGGGACAGTGGCAACAAAACACTGGGAAAATTGAGGAATGGTGAAAAAACCCTGTTTGGAACATTCCACAGGTTAATTGGAAACAGGTAAGTGTCATGATTGGGTATAAAAGGAGCGTCCCCCAAAAAGGCTCAGTCGTTCACAAGCAAGGGTGGGACAAGGTTCAACACTTTGGGAACAACTGCGTGAGCAAATTCTCTAACAGTTTAAGAAAGTTTCTCAATTTGCATTTGGATTTCATCTTCTACTATCCATAATATCATCAAAAGATTCAGAGAATCTGGAGAAATAATCTGCACGTATGCGGTAAGGAAGAAAACCAACTTTAATTGCCAGCGACCTTTGATCCCTCAGGTGGCACTACTTTAAAAACGACTGTTCGTGAAGGATTTTACCCAGTGAGCTCCGGAACACTTCAGAAAACCATTCTTCTTTAACACCATTTGTCAGTACATCTACGTGTGCAAGTTAAAACTCTACACTACAAATAGAAAGCCTCAGAACAACAACACACAGAAACACAGCTGGCTTCTATGGGCCCGAGCTCATCTGAGATGGACTGAGCCATACCTGTCAAGTACCCCATTTTGGCTGGAAAACTCCTGTATTTCACCCCTCTTTCCTGCCATCTTCCCGTAAATATACCGTATTTTAAAGTAACAATAATAAAAAGATGCCTTGCTAAACTGAACGCTGTCACTAGCCTCGTGGGAACTACCACCTGAAATGGCCTGAGTGGCAGTTCTCGCGGGATTAGTGCCGACAGCTGCAACAAACCCGGAAACAACTCAGAACAGAGATGACGAATGAAGATGTTCCGGCAAAAAAAAAAAACCAAGAACTTGTGTAAATACGTTGTGAAATGTGACAGAGAGTTTATCTTCCTAAAGAGCAGCAGGTTGGGACACAGTTACACGTTCTGTTAGATTAATAACTGAGATTTTAACGTCTCCCACGGGGGAAGGAACCACTTAAATCACCATGAAAAATCAGCCAATCACAAGCGACACAAATATACACTGCTTTCTAAAAGTGTTAAAGAATGTAAAGTCTGCAACAAATGTGGTTCTCTGGTAGTGAATACCAGAGCATGATTAAAAGATTAAAAGAAAATATCTAATGAAAATAAAATGTAAATGTCTAACTTAAAGACAAGCAATGTGAAATTAACAGTAAATATGCAACGTGTTGATTTGTATATAAACTGTAAGTATATTAAATAAACACACGTGCTTCATATACACGTTTATATTTTTATTTAGGCTGTTTTATAATTTAGGAACTAGGGCTGGGCGATATATCGAGATTCAAGATGTATCGAGTTTTCTATTTTGGCGATTTAGAAAACTATAATATTTCATATATCAATATATGTATATATTATAGCTTATTATGTATATAAAATATAAATCTAACTGAGCTTTACAGCATGTAAAGCTCAGTTAGATGGATTTCTAAGTGCACATATTTTGCATCAGCAAATTTAACCCAGAATTGTCTTTCTGGTCAGACTTTATTTGATCAAATAATCAAGATTTATTTCATAGATCACCATTCTGAGAAAATATATTGAGATATAAGTTTTGGTCCATGTTGCCATAAAGGTTGACCTACCAGATTCTATCACATAATTGTATTTAGTAAGTGGTTGACAAGTGTGTATTTTAGATTTGTTGTACACCTGTCTTAAAATATCAGGGATACTGGAGTCTGGTTGGGTGGGTGGGACGGCTGGTAGTGGGCGCCAGAAAATTTCCCTTATTTTCAAATCCAAAACTTGACAGATATGTACTGAGGTAAAGTGGAAAAGTGTGACTTTTTAGGGGTCTAGACCGAGGTTAGGGTCAATTATAATTGTGATCGCGTAATTGATCATTAATTGCACATCTGCAGTTGTTGTAATCATAATTACATTGTAATTCAGTTTATATAATAGAATTGTAATTGGCATGAAAATTCTGTAAAAATTGTCAATTATAATATTTCCACGCAAAACTGGGGAAACATGTTACAGTTCTACACATATGTATTAATTATTAAAATGTTTCATATCAAGCTTTCCCACATTTTTCAGTTTTTAAAAAAAAATGATATTGAGGAGTTTACTGACATTTTCACTGATTAGGAAGCCTAACAATGTAACCAATAGATAGGAAGGAAATGAGATGACAGTTTTTATTTTTTTATTTTGTTTTACATCTGATTGTTATCATAAGAAACGCTAACAGAAAGATAACACAAGAGGAAGGGTAACTTCAATTGGTGATTTATTTCTGGCTCAGTAATTGTAATTAAACTTCAGTAATTGATAACATTATTGTAATTGACTTTCTGAGGATAAAAAAAATAATTGCAATTTAATCGTAATTTGGAAACAATGCTGGTCACTGTAATTGTAGGTAAATTGTAATTGAACATGGATAATTGAAAACATAATTGTAACTGAAAAAATATAGTTGACCCCAACCCTGGTCAAGACCCACAAGTTGAAAACCAAGTCAATGGGGGACATGCACACAATATCTTTGTTATGAAATGAAATGAAATGAAATGAACTGAAATAAAATAAAATAAAATAAAATAAAATAAAATAAAATAAAATAAAATAAAATTAAATTAAATTAAATTAAATTAAATTAAATTAAATTAAATAAAATTAAATAAAATTAAATCAAATCATAACACACAGGCAGCCAAAACCAACAAGCAAAGCCTAAGCATTCAAAGCACTAACTGAGCATTTAGGCAGTAATTCTACAAGTAATTAAGCTTTTTTTTTTTTCCTATGTGGATAGAATAAGTAAATGTAAGATAGGTTGTGATCACAAAAATGAGTCAACAATGGATTAATGGAATCTCACAAAACCAGTTCATGTTTAAAGTGTAGAACATGGTCACACTTTAGGATATTGTTATAGTAAAAACAGTTTTTTTTTTATTAAGCTTTATATGCATTATTTATAATAATGTAGATTACTTACTACGGATGGAGCCAAACACTGAAAGATAAGAATCCCATGGAGGTATGAGTCCGACATGCTGCTGGTGGTGCTGGGTGCGCTGGGTGCGCACCGCTGGGACGCACTGACACTGACTGAGACTCAGACTGAATGAGACTGAGCAGGAGTTTCACAGCTTTACTGAGTTGTCAAGACAGATGGAATACAGATTAGCTACTTCCGATCATCTTACACAATAAAACGTATACGTGTGACCTCATCTGATGGAACCCCCTTTGGTTCATCAATATTTAATCTACAGTCTCAGCAACTTGTGTTTTTTTTTAATTTTTTTTTTTTTTTTTTTTTCAATCAATAAATCCACTCACTGTATGTCGCTGAGCTTTATTTTTGCACATTTGTATAAGATAAGCAATAAAATCTCATTCTATTTCAATTTGAAAAATGTGTAGTTACATAATAGTATAGTCTACATTTCCATGCTCCATTATTTTTGTACATTTCCAACCAGGGTTGGGATCAATTTGAATTGTAATCGCGTAATTGATAATTAATTACAATTATGGCGTAATTATGATTCTAAAATTTGTTGCTGTCATAACCGTAACAAAATTGGAATTGAGTTTAAGTAATTTACTTTGTAATTGTAATTGCCATGAAAATTCTATATGAATTGTCAATTATAATTTAACGCAACACTTAGGAACCATGTTAGTATTCTATATACAGTTCTATACATAAGTAGTTAAATATTAAAATATGTTTCACGTCAAGCTTTCACACATTTTACTTTTTTCAAAAAAATGAAATTATTAAAGGGATATAGCGACAAAAAAAAAAGGCTCAAACACCCACACCAAAAATATTAAAACCTATATTTTCATTGATTAGGAAGCCTAACAAGGTAATCAATAGATAGGAAATAAATTAGATGATTGATAATTGTTTTTAGTGTATTTTGCAGCTTTTAGGATCCGTTATCATAAGAGATGCTAACAGAAAGCTAGCACAGGAGGAAGGTTAACTTTTATAAGGTTATTTATTTCAAGCTCAGTATTTGCGATTAATTGTAATTGAACTGAACGTAGTTGTAACTGACTTTCTGCGCAATAAAAATAATTGTGATTGAAAAGCAATGCTGGTAACTGTAATTGTAATTGAATTGTAATTCAACATGGATAATTGAAAATGTAATTGATCCCAACCTTGTTTCTAATATTGTATCATAGTCATAGCCATAACTCTCACCATACATATAGTGTGTCATACACTGTCTGTATTTCAGCTGTATTTGAAGCAAAAACACACTCACTACCTGTAATACACAAGCAAGTATCTTTTCTATCTTGCACTCAAGTACAGTTACTGTATGTACATATGTACTGTATATATTAATTCATTTTTAAATGATCATTATCATTATAATATTCTTTTCTTTTCTTTGTTTTTCATCTTTGTGGTATCCAGTGTGGAGTGGACAACTAAGTAATAATTAAATTGTACAGGGAAACATGTTTCCTTACTGTAATAAACAATCTTGATTCTATTGTATGAAGAATATCCCCATCTTCATTTGAGAAACTAAGTATTTTAAAGCCAAAACCAAAGGGCATATGTGGGCCGTTACCAAATAGAGTAACAATACAATATTAAATATCGTATACCATAATGCATATTTAATATTCATCAAAAGTTTTAACCTGTGTGTGCTTTCTTTCTGTTAAGCTGCAGGATTTCTTCATTTCCCTGACCTAACCTGACTAAAGGGTTAATAAAGTTAAGTCTAATGACCAACTAAGATTAACACTGCTGCCTGCCTCCCAACTGCAAAGACTGAATTATTCATATTATTTGAGATTAAGCATGGGCTATATTCCCACAGTCTGAAAAAGTCTGTGATGTTATTTTAGTGTTTTTAATCCCTCTTGATACTTGGAATACACAAATCAATGAGAAAAGACTGCAGCACAACATCAATTTAGACCCCAATGCAACCCTACTACGCAATGCAACTTAGTTATGCATGTAAAACCATCATATATACTGGTAACTAGCTACACTGTTCCAAAAATAATTAAATTAATAAATAAAGAGAACACCTAAACAACACAATGTACCTGTAATTCAGTCACACTCAGTAAGTATCACACTGCATTTTTATGTCCTCGTCCTTTCTGGCACATTATTGGTTACTTTGCATTTTACCAATGCGCTGACCACTGAAGGTAGCATAAGGCAGTGTCCACAACCCACAGAAGTAGTTCAGCATCTAGGATGGTCCATCAACACACACTGCCAAGAAGGATTACTGTCCATCAGCATGGTGTTAAGAGCATGGAGGAGATAGCAGGACACAGGCTAGTACATGTAGGAGGAAAACAACCCATAAGCACAACTGTTATTGGCTCCTTTGTGCAAGAGAAATATGAAGAGTACTGCAGAAAATGACCTCCAACAGGCCACTAATGTGCATGATTCTGCTGAAACTGTCAGAAACAGACCCCAGCCTGTGCTACGTATACAGCACCACACCTGGGAAGCACTTTACACAGTATATTAGCAGGATTCTGAATCCAGACCTCCTTGGGATTATAAATATGATATTAATTGATCATTCTACTATGTAATGAATAAAGATTTATTAGTAGGGCTGGGCGATATGCCACACAGGCTAACCTACTAACAAACAGTTGAACAAACTGTGTTTAGGGGAAGGTCGAGGTTAAGACGCACTCAGAAATCCCTCTAACTGTGCTTTTAATGCTGTTCTGAAAAGTAGTAAAAGCAATGACTCCTAAAACAAATGTTAAGGCTATGAAAATTATATATATGTCAATATTCAAATTTTCTATATCATAAATAGAAAACTTGATATATCTTGAATCTCGTTATATCACCCAGTCCTATTTATAAGTGGAATATTTAATTTGTTGTGATCGAGGATGTGTTGTTTCATCGTTGGGTTGTATTCAAAGAGCGTATTCCTGCAGTATTTATGACAGAGACATCTTTAGAAAGAACAAATCGATTTGCAGAGACTCCAAGGCACAGACTCAGGATTTGTTGTCTCTGTGTTAATTCATCTACTGACAGTTTTTCATGGTGGTTTATGGCTTGTGCTCCCAGTAAGATGGGAGTGGATTTGTCCCCTCAGTCTGGGAGTCTGATAAATTGTACTTCCTTTACTTTATCTACAGTGTCAGTGTCCATCAAAACAAACTAGACTTCAAAACAATGTTGGTTAAAACTCTGAAACTTTTATTTGGCGTCTGAAAAGTTTTGTATTTTGTAAGGTAGCACACGCAGTAGTATTATAATGTAAGCTAGGACAAACACACACACACCTTTTCCAAAAATGAACACAGACGAGTTCAGTGGACGTCAGAGGCATCAGCAGTTCCACTTTATTGGAGTTTACAGACTGTTTGACAGATCTGTCACTTCCTATTGCAGTGCCTTTCGTATATTTCCCCCGACAAAACAATGCTCACCAAAAAGCAGACAATAGAAAAGTCTGTCATTATACAAAACACTAAAAAGACAAAAGATTTAAATGTAAACAATATAAATGTGATTTTTAAAAGCAGTTGTGTAGAGAAAATAAGGAGGCTGATTGATAAGAATATAAAAAAAGATCTGCAGTTCCTCCAGTCACACATTTAGAGTTACATTCAGCATGGGTTAACAAGGTTTTATAAAGTTATGGTTTGTTTCTTTTTTAGGAACAATACCAGTATGGATTTGGAAACCCAGTCATCATTATAAGTGCAGCAAGTCAAGGGTTAATTAACCAATGTCACAGTATTTTATTCATTGTTTTTGCATAGAGTAATATAAGTGTCTGCGATAAAGTTGTAACCAACTCTTTATCCCCTTCCGTGCAGTTAAGAAATAATAAAAAAAAGTCTTGCAATCAATTCCCGGCAATAACAATAACAATGAGGAGGCACTTTAAAGCTACAATAGCGCTTAAGGTCACAGACGGGAACATTTGACCGTGAGTTGTACCGACAATAAAAGTCATCCAATATAACTAAAAGCAGTTCTTTCAATCCTATGAACCAGATTTAAAAACAAAATCTACATGGAGCTATCAAAGGTCAAACGCTACATGTAGTGCAATCTATGCATGTATTAATATTGCAATGAGGAGGAACAGGGAAGAGTGAGTTAGGGTGGGACATTTGAAGGAGTGATTGACATTAAGTTTTATTGGTTGTAATAAATGTATAATGTGATGCTACTATTGTGTACATTGTGTTGTAAGACAACACCCTGCTTAAGTATAATGATAGTGGCCAGGGTTGAGCTCAATTATAATTGTAATTGCGTAATTGATCATTTTAAAAATTATTTGCTGTCGTAATCATAATTAAATAACATGTGAGTTTAGATAATTGACTTTGTAATTGTAATTACCATGAAAATTCTATGAAAATTGTCATTTAGAATTTAATGAGGAACCATGTTACAGTTCTACACAATATGTAGTTAATTACTAAAATATGTTTCATATCAAGCTTTCCCAAATTTTACCATTTAAAAAAATGAAATCTAGGGGTTACTTTCTGAGGATAAAAAAAGTGCAATTTAATTGTAATTGGAAAAAATGCTGGTGACTGTAATCGCAACTGAATTGTAAAATGAAGATGGATGATCGAAATTGTAATTGTAACTGAAAAATGTAATTGGCCCCAACCCTGACAGTGGCCATGAACAGAGTGTGAGTGCTCACACTGATAGTTGGGATCAACGTGTCTAAAGTGTAAGTACACCCCCAGGTTTTTTTTTGACCTGCCACTAGGGGGAAATTTATAAAATGCCTTGATTATGGGCGTTGCTTCTAAAGTAGTTAAGACACACCCACTGCAGAGTTCCGCATGGAGCTGTCAATCATTACTCACTGAGGGCTGTGAGAGGAGGAAACCACAGTCCCTCCTCCCATCTCTTATAGGAGGGGCATGGCCAAAAGTGACAGTTAGTGACGTCACTAATCTAATCTCAGCCAATAGCAAAATTTAAATGCAATAGCGGGCGTTCAACCCATTGAGCGCAGTCACTCCAAAAAAATGCTGAATTTAAATGCTTTGACTAAAATGTGAAGAGTGGCACTAGGATCAATAAACTACATTATGTCATACCTAATGAATTCTGCAGAAAAAAGTGGTCCTAAGGTGTACTTACACTTTAAAGTTGTTAGGCCCAATACGAGCTTATCACAAAGCCCAAGGCGCGCCAGTGTATCCACGACCTACTGACAATACAAGTCATTCAATATAAGTAAAAACAATTCCTTCAATCTTATGAACAAGATTTAAAAAATTCCAACATGCAGCCCTCTTTCATAGCCTAAAGTTAGTCATATTTTTGTAGATTTGGACAACTGACTCGTCCCATTCCTTCGGTCTGCACAAAAGGCTTATAATTCTTCCGTAAAGCACAAACAGTGTTTTACTGCCCAGTCATTACCTCCTGATAGTGCACACTAAATTCAAGCTCACAGCTTATTTCCTGACTGTAATGTTTTAATTGAATGAGCAACTGTTTGAAAAGATTGCACACCCAATCTGGCCATAAAATTTAAATGTATTACATAATCAGGCTTTCATACAAACATCTCTTTCACTGTTGACTCTCATCATATTTAATTACGCTGGTGTAACCTTTAGCCAAAACAAAAACGTACATACTGTACTGCAAAGACAAAAAGATGTAACAAACACTTAAATATGCACATGACCGTGTGTGCATTTAAAAGAAAAACACGCATACACATTTCTGTGACGCTTTAGGGACAGTCGCTTCCATCGTAGATCACTGGCTTCTCCATGGTCAGATGGTAGAAAACCTTTTTGGAGATGAACCTGTTTTAAGAAGACAGAAAACCAATCACAGCTCACATAACCGCACCACGAGGAATTGCAGAATCCAATACATGTTTGACAAAGCTGCATCCGCCAGGGGAGGAAAACAATCATGGACTCCAACTGTGACAAGCAACCTACCGTGAAAATGAGTTGTCAAAGATGAGTGTGTAGCGGCCGGGAAGCTGAACTTTTAGCTGTCCTTGAACTTTTTCTTTATGGGCATTGCATCGAGTCAGAGGAATCAGGACCTGCATGCACAGCAACATTGAACTCAGGATGTCCCACTGCTGTGTCTCACGTTTAGAGAATAAACAGTACAATTTGTAATGATAACACCTAGATAGCGACTTGAAATGCACAAGGACCATTTGGCAGAAAATGAGAATAAAGGATTAAAAGATAAAAGGTCATTTAAAAAGGCTGACATTTTAAGAGCCTTAGGTGAATCCGAGCCTGCTGAGCAGCACTGCAGGATAACGGCTCTCCTTAAAGTCAGAAACATTTGAAAGAACAGGAAAAATTCCTCTCTGCAGGGGGGCAAAAAAAAAAAGCAAACATGGGTGCAAGGGCTTTCCTGGTCATAGCCTCTGCTGTAATGTGGGATTAGAAGTTCTTAATTTCTTTATTTTTAGGCCAAAACTGAAATTTATTTGTGTTTTGCATTTTTTAACTGATTTAACATTTAAGCCCCTTTTTCCCCAGTGATCCCTAAATTAGGAATAATGAACTGTTAAATGTTTTCTGTTGCAATTTTTGATCATGTAATGCACATTGAATTGCCTTGTGTATGAAATGTGCTATACAAATAAATTTGCCGAATAAAAATCGAAAAAACAAAAAAACAGACAAAGTTATCAAAAAATGTGAAAGTATTAGTTTCTCTACCGGTATTAGCCTTTGTTATGAACTTGGCTCATAGTGTGTACGTACCCATTTCCTACATTTCAAAGTTCAACAACTCTTGGATTGTGATTATTATGACACTTTCAGATAGAAATCCACTAGTAGCTGCAGCACAGCAGAAGCTTTACCTTTGACTTCTCGAGTGGCGTGTCGTTTTTTTCCTGGAAAACCACGCTGAAGGACATACTTTTGGTCTCAGTGGAAAATATCCAGCTGAGAGTCGAACCACAGTCTCCAACATCAACAGTTATGATGCTGTAGGAGCCAGATTTGATGAAGAGCTCGCGTGAGGCATCGCCGAAATGAGTAATATCGTCAACGCTGAGAGGGACAGCCATCCTGTGAGGAGATTCAAAAACCTTAAGAGACTCTTTATCAAACATGAATGAAGAACATTCAACTTCAAAGTGAAGCCTCACGTAAATTCTCCTGATCTGAGAAGATTGATCTCTGAATCCTGGAAAACAGAAACCTGTTCATTCTCAGGGGTTACATCCCCTACGCCTCTGTGGGACACAAAAAGAACAAATATGAAGGGAAGTCCTCTGATGGCATGGTGTACAGTTAACTTCCGCAGCAGAAACAGAAGAGTATCCACATGACATGGATACACTCCAGCATTTTGTTGCTGCATCTAAATATGACACACATTTCTACTGACATGTCAGAAGGTTTGGCCGATTCTCGGCTCATTGGGGTAATATTTGTCATTCTTAAATTACTGTATACACAACTGTGTATAATAGCTTCCTTCCAAATAAAACCAGCTTTATTTTGTAAACCTGTTCATTTAAGGTTAATGATAAAAATAATTTGCTGTTACGCCCTTTGTTCTTGAAAAAGTGTTTTTGCACATAGCGCGAGAGAACAGAAATGGGTGCACGTGTACAGTATTTTGTTTAAAAGCAAAATGTTTTGTATTTTAATGTAGATTAATGCATGAATTTTTTCCAATTAAAAGACTCATAATTGTTTAGTGAGGTACAGAAATGTAGATGAAGGGAGATCTTTCAACCAGTCAGCTTCACCTGCTATTTGTATATTCAATAAATAATACATTAGCGACTGCTTCACAATTGTGGGATCATTTATATGTCATCCAAAGAACACCCAGTGACGACCTGTTTTTTATTATTATTATTGGCATGGAATGTTGTTTTTAATCCTTCAATCCTGATTTTTAAAGCCATAGACTAAAATACATGTACATCCTTTCAGTCCTGTGAACAATGCTACCCACATATCCAGAGCTCCTGGCAGCTTTTGGTCTGGCTCTCCGTCCACAGACTCTCCTGTTGTCTGAGAGGTGGCGTCACTGTCATAGACATCGTTCACCTCTTCTTCTGTGATAATGTCAAAGGCTGCATCATCAGATCGAGGGCTCGATTCTGAAACTAAAAGAATAGTCAGCACATACTATACAGATTAAAAAAGGGGGGGAAAAAAGAGAAAAAAATAAATGAATCTAACATTTCTACAAATACAAAGTAAGAACAAAATCTACATTTCTCTGAAAGGAAAAGGTCACCTTCTTCCTTTTCATCCACCTGACACAAACTCTATGGCAACCGTTTCTATTCCTGTTCCTTCAAAAAGTCCTGTCTGGTTCGAGCTGTTTCTCTTCTGCTTTTTTTTCTGCATCTATCTAAATTACACACAGCTGTAACCAAAGGCCTGATAGATACAGCAATCAGGCTGATATTACCCAACATGCCCCTCACCTGGGGTGGGTTCAACAGGTGCAGATTCAGGAGGAGGTTGGGGTCCTGCTTCAGGGGGGGCAGGAATCTGCACGTTTGAAGGACTCATCCCTGCACCTGTAACGCTCTCCACCGCAGCACTGTGCTGGGTGTTGCAGTCTTTGCAGCAGCGCTCCTTTTTCTCATTTTGCTTAGTCGTGACTTGAAAGTTGCTGCAGTAGTAGCAGAAAATACGGCCACAAATTCTAAAGACAAAAAAATAGGGAGAAAAAAGGTTTATGTGCCATTTGAAACAACATTCAAAGGTGGACAAATAAAGAAATACCAGTAAAGGTTGTGCTTACCTACAGTGATGCCTGCGCAGCAACCAGGTGAACTGGCTCTGACAGCCCAGACAATGCGTGGCCTCCTTATCCATCAACCACCAGCGCTCCTCCGCTCGCAGTTTCTGCTCAAACTCCAGGGCGTCAGACTTCTGCCAAAGTGCATCCTTGTCTCTGTTTTGACCAAAAGTAGAGTAGCATTTAGTGCCCTATTATAAGCAAAGCAAATGATGAAAAATAAAAACAAATAAAAGGCACAGGCTGATTTTTAACTATATAACCCAGGGGTCACAAACTCATTGCTGTTCAGGGGCCAAATATGGAGCAGTTTGATCTCAAGAGGGCCACAGGTTTTTTGTGAAAAAACAAGTAATTTCCACTTCGTTATGTTAGAAACTGACAATATCCAAGCCTTAAGTGATAGATTACAAGATCTTCACTTTAAATGTCCTAGATTTGTGACCAATTTCTATTAAATGAAGGAAAATGTAATGTAATTAGTTGAGGAAAATTTAAGGATTTTGTAAGAATTTTGAGTTTTCTTTTCAGCAGTTTAACATTAAAATGACTGCAACATAAGCACCGGGAAAAAACTGTGAGCCCCTGCAAATATTGTTCAGTTTCATTTAAACAATTCGTATTTTCTCTGTCGTTTTTACTTTCTCCTGCAGGCCGAACTAGATGCTCCAAAGGGCCGTTTTTGGCCCCCAGGCTTTGACTTTGACACGTGATCTAACCCGTGTTTCTCTCTACACAGCTGGAATATCTAACCTAAATCCTACCTGTGTGAGAGTATTAAAGTGAAAATGAAACCCTGCACCCAACCGTGCACCTCAAAGGTCATACTTTATAAGCTCAATAATCCGCTCTTCAAGGTAAGCCTTGGTTTTGGTGAGATCATCGATCTCTGCAGTCATCTTGAGAAGCTGACTCTGTTTCTCAGCGTCTGTTGTATTCAGTTTCTGCCTCAATTCCTCACAGAGATTCAGCGAAACTAAGTGAGCCTCCTCTTTCCTGAAAGAAAGGAGACAAATAAGTCAGCAACTTTTTTATTAATGTAACATATCCATCAAATTCATGACATACTGTACAGGATTAAGTACACACCGGGCTACTAGGTTTCTAAGATGCTGTATTTCATCTTCATTGTCACGCAGTGATGCTCCAGTATTTGTGATGAGTGCATCTTTCTCCACAGTGAGGTGCAAATATTGCTCATTCAAAGCCTGTTTGAAAAGAAAAAAGTTTATCTTTTTGTTACATTAATATATAGAAAAAAGTGATTCAAAGAAAAACTATGGTGCTGTCAGCTCAGCATGGTGATACATGATGTACTGTGTGCAGTTTAATACAATTTTACAAAATCTTCTCTAACTTTGTATATACAGTTTGAATCTAATCATCAGCTTTATGAATGACACAGACCTCAAGTTCCGACACTTTGGCCTGCAAGCTGGACACTTTTTCCAACTCCTCATTCAGATTTTCTTTCACCCTTTCTAGCTGGTCATTCAGACTCTGCAAAATGAGCATTGGAATCTAAAGTTACCACTTTGATTGATGATATAAACATTTCCTACAAAAATATCAAAAACAAAATGTAGACAAAAAGTAAGCTACTTCATTACTTTTTGGAATATATCTTGTTTAGTTACTAGGGCTCTTCCCACTTCTTCTATCCAGTCTTGTGTATTTTTTTTCTTACATGTGTTATAGTTAATAATAAAGGTGGGACAATATATTGTATGACAAAATATTGGGACATTAAAACAGCAGGGCCCCCTATCGCAACAACATTTCATGAAATAGGTAAGACATTCTACTTTTATCGAAAAAGGTCAAAATTGTAATTCTTCATCTAAACTTCATCAAAATATGCAATCACATATTTTAAAACAATAATAACAATAATAATAAAGTTATTTGAGTGCACATAATTAAATCACTTTTACAATTTTTCTTGCTCAATGACCCCTGCCGCCTCTCGTGCCGCCCCTGCCATGACTTCCCCCCAGTTTGGGAACCACTTGTCTATTGTATCGTGAACTCAGTGCATCGTCCCACCTCTAGTTATTAATTATAATGAATCTACAAAAAGTTAATACATTTTATAATTGATGTAACATTAAAGAAATGTTGGTGCTACTACTACTACTACTATGATTATTATAGATAATATACTATAATATCCTCATACCTTTATCTGGACCTGATGGTTCATGTTTTCCAAGCTCATCTGGAACTTCAGTGCCTTCATCTCTTCTCCACTTGAGTTCTTGATTATCTGACCTTGGTTCCTTGTCTTTTCCAGCTGTTCTTTAAGCTCCATGACTGTCTGTTGCAGCACCTCCATCTGAACAAGCTCTTCCCTTAAACTATTATTCTCCAGACAAAGTTTATTCAGGTTTTCTCCCAGTTTCTCCACTTCCTTCTCCATCTGTTCAGTCTTTGCAGCTTTGTCTGCCCAGTGCTCGCTGGCTTCCTCTTTCTCCGCGTTGAGCTTACAGATGGTCATCCCCAGCTCTGCCATCTCAGTGTTAGCTCTGTGCAGACCTTCACATTTTTCATTGTTCTCCAAAGCCAATCTTTCATTTTCTGCCTTGAGGTCCAGCAGCTCTTCGCGGAGAGCAGCTGCAGAGCCAGTCAACTCTGCGAGTGCAGCTACTTCTCGATCATGCTGTGCAAGGAGCAAATGTTCTCGCTTTTTGTTATCTGTTAGTTCAGATACGTGTTGCTGATTCAATGCTTCGTTCTGGGACTTGAGTTGCTCAATCAGAGTTCTCAACTCATTTCTTTGGGCTTCCGTCATCTCCAACAGTGCTTTGGCTTTGACTGTCTCCTCTTCTGATCTCTGTAGCTGCACCCTGAGGTCCAGGACTTCTGCTTGGAGCCTTGAGACTTCTTTCATGTTTACTTCCATCTGGCTTTGAATCACAGATAGTTTACCACTCATCTCCTGGTTCTCCTTTGCTTGGACTGCAGTTCTCTCCGTCTGAGATGTCTCAATGGCATGTTTCTCAGAAATCACTCTTTCAATCATTTCTGTTTGTTTGGCACAAGTTGCCTCTACACACACTTTAGCTTTTTCAAGCTCATTCATGTTAGTCTCTAACTCTTCTATTCTGGATTGCAGCCTGGAAAGATCCTTATCTTTAGACTCCAGTTTTATTTCTTTAGCTTTAAGCTGTTCTTGAAGACTAGCTTCATTCTGATGAGAAACTCCAAGTTTTTTTTCCAACTCTATGATCTGCCCTTTTACGTTCTTTAGGTCTGCCTGTGTGCTGCTAAGAGCTGCTCTAACTGTGTCCTGCTCCTCTCTCAGATTCTGGTTCTCCTCCTCCAAACGCTTTGCCGAGGTCTCCAACAGCTTTGCTTCCATTGTAGCTCGCTGCAGACTCTCGTCCAGGTTGCGATTCTCTTCACGCAATCGCTTCTCCTTTTCATCCAACGTCACCTTAGAGTCATCCAGGTGGCTTCTCAGATGTTTCTCAGTTGCCCTCAGGGATGCTAATTCATTTTCAAGTTCTGTTTGGTTCTTTGACATGTCCTTTTTCAGCTCCTCATTTTTCTTGACTTTAGCCAAAAGCTTTTCCTTTACTTCCATCAGACTGGCACATTGAGCCTTGTATTCTTCAATCTTTGCTGCTTGGTCTTTTATGTTTCCCTGCAGTTCAGCAAGACTAGTGTTCAGACTGTCCTTCTCCATTGTCAGGCATTTGTTCTTGGTTTCTAGCTGTTGTAGTGTTTGACAGCTGGATGTCAGCTCTGCATCTTTTCTCTTTAGCTCATCTGTTAGTGCTTTTACTTTCTCTTCCATTGTCTTTTTTAACCCACCAGCTTTCTTCTGTACCTTGTCTTTCTCTTCATCAGCCACCATCTTCATTTTCAGTAACTCTTGCTGTTTTTCTTCCAAAGACGACTGGAGATCTTGTAGCTGCTTCTGCAGATTGTTTGCTTCTTTTTCTCTCAGTGTCAAGGCCCCCTGTAGCTTTTCAAATGAAACAGATTGTTCTTCTACTTTTGCCAACAATTTAGATTTTTCTTCAGACAAAGATTTGACTAAAGCTCCAAGTTCCTTTTCAGCGTCTTCCGTAGCTCCCTTCATGACCCTTACTTCCTCCTCTAGTCTTTCTGTGTGCCATCTCCTCTCCTCTCCTTCAGTCAATGCATCAAGCTTCTCCTTTTCAGCATCTTTCAACCTGTCAAGTAGCTCATGTATTTTCTGGGCTGAATCGTGATAACTGGCTGCCTGCTGACCTTTCTCATTTAAAACTACATCTAATTTGGCCATGAGTTCAATGTTCTTCCCCTCAGCAGCTGCCAGATTTTCCTTTAGCACGAGCTGCTGAGCCTCTGCTTCTTTTTCTCCATTCCTGAGTGCTTCCACCTCTCTTGACAGAGCCGCTTCTCTTCCCTGCAGTGATCTCAGCTCTCCCTGTAATCCATACTGAGCCTCTTGAGCAGTGAGCGACCTATCCAGTTGGCTCTGAAGCTCAACAACCACTGCCCTCAGCTCAGCAGCCTCCTCGCCGAGCTGCTGGACATTACACAGGAGCTCTCGCTGTTTCAGCTCTGACTGGTCCAGCTCCAAACGGAGATCTTCAACTGTGCTCACATCTTCAATACAGGCAGGCAGGGAATCATTCAGGTCACTTAGTAGGCTCTGGCTGTAGTCGGGGCTTGATAGAAGCTCTGGATGTTGCTGGATCATTTCAAGGGGGGGTTGGAATTAACCTTAATATCTTTTAAACACATACTATTACAATCACATGACTTTACAATTTTAATGGAGACATTTGTCAATTACCTGAGAGTAGGTGCTGGCCAGACTGTTGATGCTGGAGCTGCGACTGGGAGGTTTCCACATGTGGCTAGGAGAGTTTCCCAGTGTTCTTCTATTGATCAGTTGGCGAAAAATATATATATATATTAAATATATAATAACTTGGATTCAAAAACAACATGCGGGAAACAGGAGTAGTTTATATCCGTAATCAAAGTGTCAGACCAGTGTCGATTATTAAATTACTATGCAAGCAATAAATGGTTACCGGGGGTGGGAGGTCACTCCAAACAACCCATTTTAAAAATGTAACACTGAAAAATATAGTTCACCCCTCTTTTTGCAAGTCTGCTTATTTTTTAGCTTTGACTTCTTGTTGTTACCTTGCAAAAGTTGGCCAGGCGGCATCGAGGTCATGACCTCTAGAAGCCACATCAAACTGGATCTCATTCAGCTCGTACAGGTGATTGATGATGTCAGCGCTGAGATGGTGCATTAAGAAGGGGCTTCTTGCGTAATACCAGTCACTGCAACGAGAGAGATCACAGAAAGGTTGCACTCGATGAGCTGCGTACGAATACAACAGAAGTCTGAGTACATTTTAACCTCAACACTTACATACAGTACATAACAATGGGAAAAGGAAATCTAAAAACTGTTATATAAAATCAAAAACAGTGATATTTGCTCAGTTGACATATTCAAGCAGTCTGCATGTTCTCCCCTTTGTGCGGATCTCATAGCAATCTGATACAAATAAAGTTCCTGCGTAATAGTCTTTATTTAATCTTTTTCTTTTTCATTTCACAACCCATTCTCAATTTAAGGAATCATTAACAAGGCTAAATCAACCCCCTGCTGTTTGTTTCCCTCTTTCTGGTACATGTTGGAAATATCCCAACTAAGGCAAGAATTAATTTATTAGTAAAATAACAAACAGCTCATCACTGTATGTGCAAGTAAAACAAAATGAACATTAGATTCTGGGTTTTACCTGGTGACTCTCTGGTTCATCAAACACTGCTGCAGCGTGTCAGCCAGACGCTGATGTACAAGCGAGTAACGGATGAATGCTCTTCCCTTCCCCAGAGACGTCTTCAGCTATCAAAACAAAAAGTTACTTTTTTATTACTCTGCTTCTGAACAATGCTTCTTTAATTCAATATGAGCCAGAACCACAACTAACAACATTTAAACATCTACAAAAAGGTTAAATATATAAACATTCAAATGAAACCTGTTGAAAAGTATTTTCTGTTAAAATATTTAGTTTTGTTTTGTATTTCTAATGCTGCATTCACACCGAATGCGTCTTCTGCGGCACCGGACGTATCTGCCGCAAAAAACGTTTTGCAGGTTTTACAGGATCAAAAAATGTCCCCATTCGCTTCATATGCACGTTTGAAGCAAAGCCCTGCCCACCAGCGACACATCCAACTCAGAGAGTTTCACTGATTGATGAAGTGAGGAGCTGCGCTCCTTTTTCTCTCTCATAAATATAAACCACCAGTGAAAAAAACCCGGTGTGATTAGCGGCTAATGATATCCTAGCTCAGTGCTGACTTTCAAAGATGAAAACTACAGAGAGAACTTTTACCTGCTACTACCACCTCCTCGCTGATTCTCCTCCACGCCAAATCCTTCCTCGTCCGGTTCTGGTTATAAAGGCCGTGTCATACAGCTCCAGGTGGTCACACACAGCGTCTACTCCATGGTTGAATGCGTGAACAGACCGGTGTTCGTGTTGACGGCCTGACGTCATCTTCAACAAAGACTCTGATTGGCTTTCGTCATGCGAAACAGTCACATGAGTTCAATATTTTCAACTCTTGCGAATATGACGGAAAATCGGGAGCGCGTTCGCACACCCTACGCTTTTGACGCACGGATCAGACCGCACCGCCCCACAGGAAAGACTTTGCATCTGGGACTCATCTATCCATTGACTTTGTATATAATCTGGACGTACGAACATTTCGTGACGCATTCGGTGTGAACGCAGCATTAGCATTAAGCAATTTCCCCCTGGGATTAATAAAGGAATTCTGATTCTGATTAGCCAGTAAAATCTAAATGTTCTGTGTGTAATGAACCAGACTTTTCCTATTTACAGTAATACTGTATGTTGAAGGTATCTTATGATTAATAGATCAAATTAAATCCTATAGCTTTTAAACAACAGTTTAAAAAATATACAAGCCAAACTAGTTTCGGACCCTTTTAGATCTAGTCTAGTAGTAATGTAATACATACACTATGAGTGATACTAAAGTATTACATTATGTTTTACCTCAGTAATTGATTTGACAAAGCGAATGCCATCATTGGCTCCTTTTAGTTTAGCCAGACAGTCACTGAAGTATTCCCAGTAGTCCTTTTTTGTTCCTAGAAATGTTGTTTTCTCCTTCTGGTCAAACTGAGAAAACAAAAACCATTATAAGTCAAACTGATTTCTGTCCCAGTAGGCTCAGCAGTTGCAGTTTACCATATATAGTAGCTGATGGTATAGTCTCACTGTATCAATTTACATATCATATCTATAACAGGTCAAATGCAACCTAAGGATTTATTAGGCTAACTGAAAAAAGGATGAAGCAAAACTGTACCTGTAGCAGATATTCCAGCTTGTAGGAAAATTTTTGCAAATTTGTGCTGTCGTCAGTAATAGGCTCCCCAGTTTCCTTGTACTCTCTTGCAAGCTCTGAAACAGCCTCTAAAAATAAAAAGGACAAAGTTCAGTTTGATGCATTAGAGCCTTAAAAACATGAAACTGGAGCTGAAATGTATTAAATTCTTAACTAGGAAGCTTTTACATGATAAACACTTGCCTTATAATAATCGTCAAGTCATGCTCTGTCTTACTGTACAACATGTGAACAAACAAACATAAGTTCTGACCCTTAACTGACCACAATCTGTGATTCTGGGGTAAGATCAGTGTCTTTTACCCCTTCTATTCTTTCTCTTCCTTCAAATGTTGTCCCTTAGCCATAGCTTACAAATATAAACTGTCCTTCACAGTATTACACAGTGACATACCCTGCAGATCCCTGATTATCCTTTGGAGTTGGTTCTCCCCAACCGTAGCCCCACCAGCCGCCATGGCCCCACGGCGTACTCCCAGAGGCAACTGGGCTTCACAAGGTCACTTCCAGTCTGATGAATTAAAAAAAAGTCACTTTTAGCCTTCAACATAAGTCACATATCCCTCCCAGGGAGGCTGCCGTGGCCACATAGGGAACAATTTCTTTGAAATAAAACAGCTTTAATTTATTTACAATCAGATGATTCTGAGCAAAAAACTTTAACCAAGGTCAGAAGCAAAAACATGATTTTAAAAGCAATCTTCTGACCGAGCTACAATTTGTAAGCATCTAGATACAGGATCTAGTTCATTGGTTTAATCTGGGCTGTAGACAGATGTAACTCTTCTTTTCAAACAGAATGCAGGATACAAATGCTAGGTGTTGCCCAACAGCAGAATGAAGCATTTGTAAAGAAAGTACTACTCTGTTTGAGAAGCATCTGCTCATTGTTGAAACACAAATTTGGTTATGAATTACAGTAATAATAATAATAATATTAATAATTAAGTCTTTTTGTCATATATGTACATCTTCATACACAATTTTTTTTTCTCTGCATTTAACCCATCCCCGAGGAGCAGTGGGCAGCCATTTATTTTCTTAAATTAAATAAAAAAAAAAAAAAAAAAATCTTTTTAGCATCATATAGTATATTGTAAAAGTAATAATCTCTGTCTGTGTCATTAAGTATTTTAGTTAATAAAACCCCAGAAGACAAAGTCTTGGCGGTCACCCCCTCCAGCTCCAATCACAGGATTTAGAGAAAGGAGGGGTGAGCAGAAAATAATAAATAAATAAATAAATAAATAAATAAATAAATAAATAGTCTATACGATCTTTAAAGTCAGAAATTCCTACAAGTTATAAATTACATGTTATGACATGTTGTCTGATATCGTGTATTATGAAGGCATGAATAACTAAAACGTGATTCATTCCACCAGCCCACTACTATTTATATACACTACTATTACTCATGAATTCATGTGAAACAGGCACAAATCCTAAAGATTAACCTTTTTCTTCTTCTTTTAACAATTTTTAACATACAATTGGAGAAGTGCGTTCTTATTTGGTGCCTAAAGCATTGTATTTATTTATACAACCCACCTGTCAGTGGTCATATTTTAAAGGTTAACCGCTGTCAGCATTTTGGTCTTGGACTTAAAGCCTAAACAACGTCTTACATCACATAAAAAGCATATATACAATATACCAGCAAGCTTGTAAAAGGTTGCTTTATGGTACGTATTCAAACGAAGCATTCAAAGGCCCAAAGTCCTGCTCTTAGTCACTTTTAAAACTGTAACTACAACAGTTCAGCTGACAGTGTAAAAACAACAGTGAAACAAGCCGAAAGAGTAACTAAAGAATATAACACGTTTAAAGGCAGTGACAGGTGAAATAAACACACAATCATAAAATACTTTACATACTTTTAGAGATAAATGAAGAATCCTTCACGACAAAGTCGGAAAATTTCAGATGGACACACAAACAGGATAAAAAAAATGAAAAGAAAGAAAAAAAACCTGCGGTGATTGACAGCAATCTGCCCAATTAAAAAATGAGAAAAAGCAGAATGACCAATTAGGTGGAGGATAAAAGGCGGGACTTATATTTGACATAGTTTGGTTGGCGTAGCAGAATAAACAGAGGGATCATGTGACCAATGACACATTTAGAGCAGTGTGTCCCACTTTCAGGAACAGTCACGGCGTTTGGCAGCTAGAATAAGGAAATGACAAGGCTCTTTGGTCTAAAGTAATCATCATACGTGTATTAATACACATGTATAACTGTGTCATTGATATATAAATAAAATGACATGTTGGCCTATTTGTTAGCTGGGTTAGCACGGATGAAAACCCTGGTGGTCCTTCCCCCCCACACCCACCCTCCATCTGTCTTAACTTAAGCCTCTTATTCACAACAGAATTATGTTGGAAATATCATAGCAAATAACAACTTCAGATGTGACTCAGTGGTTCATTATACTGATGCTAAATGGTTTCATGTTTCAAACCAAGAAATAAACTGAAGTTTGTTTGTTTTTTTTGTTTGAATCTACAGCAACTTGGAAATTGTATTTCATATATGTCTTCATATACCTGCTTTGAGTTGGAGAACAAACATTTATACCTGGAAATTTAGAGAGCAAAGTAACTTTTGGACAGAGAACAAACTAATTCAATTCAATTCAATTCTACATTAAAGCGTGAGGATCCCAAACAAACTCAAACTACAAAATGGTCCCAGATCCACCCCGGACATCAAACACAAGGCCTCTTTATTTATACGTTAATATCTCGCTCCAAAAGTGTCCAAGCAATTTTTTTTTACCTCCATGTTTAATTATTTGTCTCTAAAGTACAGATTTTGACAAAATTTCAACCAAATGCATACCTCACACTATGGAAGATTCCCTTAAATGTAGGAGGGGATCTAGATCAATATACTGATTCTCAAGTTCCAAATTTAAAAAATCCCCTTCTCTCATCATTGGCGTGATGTCAATACTTCATATCTCAGTTCTTGATTCAACGATCTTTATGAAATTTACCTGTTACATCAGGTTAGTTCCTCAATTACCAAACCCATTTTCATCTGGATCAAATCTGGATGAGGCCTTTCATCACAGTTTTAGGGGCGCCCATACATTATGTGGACCTACTGTAACATTATTAATGGGCATTGGAGTTTCTTATAAGTGTGAATGATCCTGGTCCCATGATCAGGATCACTGATCCAGATCACTGCCAGTATCAAGACTGTGATGGATGTAAAAAAAAAAATAAATAAACATTGCTCATTTAGATATTTTACTTTACGTCTTCAGTATTTGAAAATTAGTTTTATTTTCTCATGAAACAAGTCTGGTTACAAAAACAGAAGTAGAACATGAACCAAAACCTGACACACGAACATTGAAACTGCTCAGATTGTCGGGACGGCGCACATACATTCAACTACATTCGTCGAACACAAGGTAGGCTGTTTTCCAACTTTACCATATTATCTTGATGCAGCCAATAGTTGAGCTTTACTGAGAAATGTCAGAAAGACACGCAATAATCCTTTGATTCCTGTTTGCAGTTCAACAACAATGAATGACTCGTCAAATGACACTGATTATGTCACTGATTATCCCGATGAGATCTGTGAGAAAGAAAACGTTTTCCAGTTTGGATCCCATGTCACCCCGTTCTTCTTCTCCATTGTGATCACACTGAGCCTGATGGGAAACATCCTCGTCCTTGTACTTTTAGTTTTGTACGAGAACCTTAAGTCTCTCACCAACATCTTTTTTTTCAACCTGGCCATTTCTGATCTCATTTTCACCTTAAGTCTGACTTTCTGGGAAATTTACCACACGTGGGGATGGTTGCGTTCAGAGAACCTCTGCAAGGTGATGACTTTTGTCTTTTTCATTGGATTCTACAGCAGCATCATTATCCTGAGCACCCTGACGATCTACAGGTATCTGTCTGTGGTCCATCTGTTCACCGACATGAGCACGAGGGGTCTCAGCAATAGGGTCCTTCTTTCTGTTCTAACATGGATGTTCAGCATCGGAGCAGCCCTGCCCTCTCTATTCTTCAGCTCTCTGATCAAAATCCGACACAGCGAAACATTCCTCCTTGGCTGTGACTCTACTGACTCAAATTGGCAAATTGTTGGTGTTATTCAACAGAATTCCTTCTTCTTGGTGGCCTTCGGAGTGATGGCATTCTGCTACATTCGAATACTGCAGAAAATCAAAAGAACAAGATCTCAAACCAAGGACAAAGCTGTGAAGTTAATCTTCTGTGTAGTGGCCGCCTTCTTCATTGGCTGGGTGCCGTACAATGCCATCATCTTTCTTATGCTATTGGTTGATCACCAGCTTACATCCTTTAGTAGCTGCGAAGTTAGTACCCAGCTGGATTATGCATTTAATGTGAGCCGAGTCATTGCGTTTTCTCACTGCTGCTTAAATCCTGTTTTATACGTGTTTGTCGGCGAGAGGTTTAAGAAGCATTCAATGTCACTTTTGCGACGTATATTCAATCGTCGGATGCCAGCAGTGGAACATCAGGTTGGAGATAGGGAACATCTTTCACTGGGATCAGTATGCTAGCTGCTCAGGATTATGTATTTGAGTGATTGTAGCATTATCAACCTGTGTTTTTTTTGTTATCAAATCTTAAAGGCTTCATTTGGTCTCCCATTTCATGTACAAAGTGTGATTAGAACTAAAACGTGTGATTTAAAATGAATATGTGTGAATATATCAGACTTTGGAGTGAGATTTCACTTGGAAACATCAAACTGTTATTAAAACAGGCGTATATTGTCATATTCAGGTATTCAGACCTATTCAGGTAGTAAAGTGTATGTAATAACATATGAATTAAGAACATCTCATGTTTATTTGATATAAGTTCTCCATTTGTTTTATGCTCATTGTTACCCGGAATAGGCTGTACGGGATACGCAGCGCAGTATATTCAAAGCTTGTTTTCACTCAAATAATAGAGTAACTTTATTGATCCCACAGTAAGGAAATTCATTGTGGGAATTTTTTTTGTAGAATTTTCTCATGAAAAACTGAGGGTTTCTCCCTTCTCTCTGAATTTTAACTCGCTAAACTCTGTCACAGGTGCAGATAGAAGTCTAAGGGCTTTCTCAAGGACATTGATGTCATGCTTTGCTGAAAAGGTCAACCCTCCTTTATCTGTACATAAATAAACATAATGTAGCCTCTTTGCCTTGTTCGCACACTTCTCTTTCTCTGTAAAATATATGACCATTCAGGATCCTGAATAAATCTACACAAATACATATTATCGTCCATCCATTTTTATTTCATCAGACATACAGATGGAGACAGTTTTACTTTCTACATTTTGGTAAATATATATCACGACATACGTGAAGTACATGAAGTACTTTCTACATCATGCTGTGATTTTTATTTACTTTTAACATCCTTATTTAGTTTGATTACAACCTAAATTATATCAATAATTCCTTCTTATTTTCACCTTTGTTTTTTTTTCTCCTGTGATTTTAAGTTGTGTCTTGAAAATGTGTTGGACAAATTATTTTTTTATTTTCTGTGGAGCATTAGCAGCTGTTGGAAACACACAAAAACCTTTTTAAAAAGACAATTTTGCACTGTTTGGGTAGTAAAAAAATCCTTTATTGAAAAATATTCAGGTGTTCAAAACAACAGTAAAAAATTTTAGAATAAAGAGAGGAATGATCACTATTAAAGTATTAAACACTCAATGAAGATTTCTAAATAAACATTCCATGGTATGTTGCTTTTCATCACAAACCCATGTGTGTTTAAGGCACTTTTTTTTTTAA
The DNA here is from genome assembly GCF_900634775.1 of Gouania willdenowi. Lineage (NCBI taxonomy): Eukaryota > Metazoa > Chordata > Actinopteri > Blenniiformes > Gobiesocidae > Gouania > Gouania willdenowi. The sequence goes on along the minus strand of NC_041047.1, from coordinate 21,591,711 downwards.
TTTGTTTTTTTTTTTTTTAAAACAAATTAAGAAATGACTTGATCAAAACTGTAGAAAAAATTTGGTGACTTTTTGACATTACTTCAAAAATATCTGCTATGTACAAAGAAAATCTATCCAAATTTTTTTTATTTATTTATTTATTTTTTTACAAAAAAAATCACAATTTTACAAATTCAGAAAGACTCAAATATGAACGCCTAATGCCAGGTCACTCAAATTGCAATTTTAATTTATGTACGGATATTTAAAAACAGTGTTAACACATCAAGTGACACAGGAAGCAAAGAGCGATGACGGAAATAATCTACCTGTAACAAAAATAATTAGAAAAAAAACGTTAATTTTAAAAGATCACCAAGTGTAATTAGACTCAAGTCAAACTCTTGCCTTATTTAAAATATAATAAAAGTGCCCGTGGTGAAGATTAATGACAGGAAATTGTCAAATCAAAGACTGTGTGCTTTGAAATGTGCTCAATATCTATGAAAAATTACACAACAGTTTATTTGAGGGTGGAAATCAAACACTGCATCACACTTGTTACACAAACTGAACCATTTAGATTTTTCAGTCACTGGTTTAAAACCTACACTTATAGAGCAAACATTATCTCTATAATATATAACGCAATAACAGCTTGTGAAAATTATTATTTTAAAAAATATATAATTTTTAAGCACCACAGCCAAACACTTCATGTAACTTGGGTTTGATCCGTCTTGTCATGTCATGACACGTCACAAAATGTTATGTGAATTTGTTCACCTGGATTCATTTACTCTGCATCCTTTCTTCTCCACAGCATCCTCAAAAAGCACAGGTAGGATTAGATGGGAAATGCGACTCCACAGTCCACCAAATTTATCAAAATCCATTTTATTATAGGTGGCCTGGAATTCTGAGTCCACCAGCCTTTCCTTGACATAGTCCTGCACCATCTCCTCCACCTCCTTCATGCTCAGATCAGCTCTGAGCTTGTCATCAGGCAGGAGCACAGTGAACAGCAAGAAAACCTGTTTGTAAGCAGCGCTCTCGTGGTCACAGTAGCGATAGAAAATGATGGTGGAATCAGGAGGCAGCTCCTCAAATCGATGGATGACCGCGACAGGTTTGTCGCCGTCAAATGCCGAGCGCAACTGGTTGTCGATGTCCAGCTTTACCTTATCGCTGTCCTGACCAGCTACACCTGCACCGTCGATGTGGAGGACAGAAGCATTGATGACAGCGGCGTAAGAGGACGACAAATCCCGAGCCAGGCAGCTGAGCGTCCTTTCGCTTGTCTTTCCCGCGGTAAGAATTAAACTGACGGGCTCCGTGGGCTTCTCTGTTCTCAGGTGCTTCTCCAGGTGGATCCTGATCCTCTTCCACACCTCAGATAGCTGACTGGGGAACGCAGCTTTAAGACGAGACAAGTGGTGGGCAAACTCCCCAATGTTCACAGGCTCTGGGGCACCTGCTGTTGCCTTGAGTGAGGGGAGGATCCCTTGAAGCTGCAGGGCTGCACAGCCAAGCAGCAGCACAAGCACCAACCCACACACACACAACGTGACCCCTGAAACGACAAATAACACAATCCAATAAACTGCAGGGAAAAATCTAAACATTCTACTGTCAAACCTTTATTGCTAACTCATGTTATGTATGTAAGAACTTAAATCAGTGATGTAAAGAGAACTTTGTCAAACACTATTACGTTACAATAAGAAGCTTTAAAGGGGATATATCATGCTAAATCCACTTTTTTAGTCCTTAAATGCATTTTGTTGTATATTGAGAGTGCTTAGAAGTACAGAAAAAATCAAATTGGTCTCTTCAGGTGCTCCGTAGATAGTTATATTCTGTTTTGGTCATATTTTTCAATCTGTTTCGATTTTTCTATTCTCTATTACGTTTTTTGAACTATTACATCACAGTATTTGCAGCGGAACTGCCGAATTAGGACATCGACTCCAGGCCCAACACTTCGAGCAATCCGCCATTTTTATTACTCGCTGCGATTTTGTAGTCCAAGCATGCCGAAGTTACGAGAGGAGAAATCAAAATGTTCAATTGTTGGATGTAGTAACCCACACGCTTCATTACACCGTCTCTCCAACCTTTTCAAAGTGCCTGGTTGAGTTTTATTTTTTATGGAAATGTACCCACATCTGTGGGTAATGTCATTTTTGTGTGCGAAGCACTTCAAGGATGACTGCTTCAGCAACCTCCGCCAGTATAAAGAAGGATTTACCGAAAGACTTTGTCTGATTGAGGGTTCAATTCCTTCTATCTTTGGAGACGATGAACAGAGCACTTCGGTAAGCTGTAAATAACGCTAAAAAGTGTGATAAGACATCCCTGTCATTGTTTTGTTAGCATTAGCAGTTGCTTAGCAGTTGCACCGTCTTCAGACTTCATCTGTTAGCGCTGTGTGCTCATTTTAGATCCTTGATGATATGGCCTACGTGATTTAATTTAAGTCTAAAGTTTTCATTAGTCATTTCATTTTGCCGTTTTTGTCTCCGAAAAGACTGTATTAAAATGCATTTCGTGATGTTAGCTTGGCGCTAGCGTTAGCTCGGTGCTTGTGTTAGCTCACTTGTTAGGGTTCTGCAGGTTCATCATCTTCATTTTCATCTCGCTCTGCCGGGTCAGACTCTGGCTCAAACATGTAAAGCTGGATGGACAAGTCTTCCGTTGTTGACATTGTGTAAATAACGTGTGAATAAACTTTTTCTGCGCCGCTACATAGCCGTATCACTTCTATCAAACTACAAAAATGGCCAAGCAGGGTGGAGTTGAACCGAGTGTCACCTGAGGAGGGGGCGGGGTATGGAGTGTCCCATTTGCATTTAAAGAGACCGCACCAAAACGAGTTGCTCTCAGAAGCACATCAGAAAAGGGGTAGAAAATGGGCCTGTGGAGCTATAATAATGAGGAATTCAGACCCAAGCATTGCAGTTCCGCTTTATATAGACCACAACTGTATGATTTATATGTAAAAAGAAAGGATTTAAAACCATGATATGTCCCCTTTAAGCCCATCATTGGATGTACGACATAAAAATAGACTTCATTTATGAAGAAGGAAAAGGCTAAATATCTAGCAGTCACTAGATATGACGCACTATGGCAAAACCAGGAACAAGTTGGCATTAAAGTCCGCTCACATCGCCCATGATGATTCGCTTGAACATTGATGTGCTTTTTGGTCGCTCCATCGCTCCAGTGACCTGATGACCAGGGAAACGTGTGTCTGCAGAGCCAGCAGCAGCACTGAGAGGGCTGCTGCATCTAGAGGGCTGATCACTTCTTCAGCATTTATCAAACAGCGCCACTTGTACGCACGATTTAAATGCTAAAATTACTAAAGGATGAGTTCACTCAAAATATACTTCTACAGTTAGCTGAGGAAGTGTGCAGCCGCTGTAGCCTCCGGTGATACAGAATTTGATTTTAAAGTAACAACTTAAAATTTAATTTACTGTTTTGAAACTGAATTAGTAACTTGAAATGGTATTTTTTCCTGATGAAAAAAAATTATCTTGGTAATTCTATACATTTCTACTTCTCAAATTCAGATTCACTGCACGCAATTCAATTTCACTACACAGAGACACACATCAATCACTGATCCATGGAACTCCTGTTTAGTCTACAAAAACTCCTTTACGGCCCGTTGAGGGTGTGACCCATAGATATCTATAATAATATTATATGGGTCACACCCTCTCTACGAATATTATCAATATTGTTTCAAAACAGTAAATTCAATTTCAAGTTGTTACTTTCAAATTCTATACCAACTATTCAAATTCAGTTCCCAGTTGCACAAATCTCAGCCCATATTACCGATTGGATGTCGTGACACAGCGTCATTCGAAGTTAGAAGTGTCAATATCTAGACACGGCGATACATTGCAATATTTTTCGCACAATCGATTATCGACATGCTCACGCTAAAGTATCGATTTTTTTTTCCTTCTCCAAACCTTTTTCTGCTTTTTCACTAAAATATGCAGGTCGGTCTTCACAGAAATGTTGTCACTGTTTGTTGAAGGAACCAATATATTGTTTCCTGGAATATTGCACTATAATGGTGTCACTGGTAAGAAAGACAATTTTTTGTTTACAGAAAGCACTATTAGAGATACTTATTCATTTACATTGGTATGATGACACTTATTTACAGAAATGTTGCACTAAAATAGTGTCACTGTTCATAGGACACTTTTTCAATTCATTGTCTTTCAGAGATATGAAATAAAAATGGTATTTTTTCACTTAATCTTTTTTGTCTTATGTCATAGATTATCGTAGATTGATTTCTGACCAATATATCGATAATCGTGTATCGTATCGTGAGGTACCCAGAGGTTCCCACCCCTATTCAAAGTTGTTCGAAAAAGTGCTTGTCTTCTTTCAGACTCCAAGCCGTCTTTTTCTCAATCTTCTTTATTTCTGGGTTATTGGGACTCCTCTCCAAGCCGTCGAGAATGCGCACCAGCGTCATTTGACGTCACCATCAGCGGAACTGCTCTGTTGTTCAGACCCAGAACAGCAGTACAAAATGTATCACACAATCTTTTCAAGGCAATCAGTAGAAATGTGTGTGGGATCATTCTCTTTAATTTAAAGCACTTCATCACCCATTGGCATTAAAAAAAAAAACTTAAAATGAATGTTTATTTTTTCTCAAATCCTGCCCCGTTGCTCCTTTAAATATAATCTAGTCGCCAGAGTCACTGAAGTCACGTTGGGTGTGAACACACCTTCAGAGAAAAGGACAAAAACCTTTATTTTCTGAAAAAAGTGATTTTATTTTATTTTTTTTTATTTTAAATCTGCTACTCCAAGCTTCAAATGACCGTATCGGAGGTTTTAAAATGGTAAACTTGGTTTCTGAAAATGGCAGAGCAGTGTCTGTGTTTGGGGGTGTGGAAATCCAACAGCTCATTACCATACCGGCTTTCTTTGGCTATACAAATGCTTTTGGTATTGGACAATAAACTACAAGTTGAAATAAAACACATGGCTACGGCCCCTGGCCAACATGTTCCTGGTTTTCTCATGGCCCGTCACATATGCAGTTACTTGTCCAGGAAATAGAAAAAGAACCACAGCTTACCTCTACAAGAAAATCTCTTCATAATTTTTGTCCGACCTAGATTGAGAAAATTATGTCTTGTCACAACTATAAAAGACTTATTGAGCCACAAAATCAGTTAAATTAGATTTTGTTAAAAGTTTTACCGTGTTCTTGGTTGCTTGGTTGTAGTTTTTCAGTTGGATTTTTCTTACGTTGCCGTGGTGGATCAAACTTCTGTGAGGATCGAGGCTGACTTATAACTAAGGGGTAAGGTTTGGGTAAGTCTGAAGAACAAACACAGAATATGATTCAATCAGGATCAGTACATACCTGGATGATTATTCATTGCATACAAAGTGTGATATCTAAAATAATCCACATTACCAGTGCTTCTAGCTTTGAGCTCCATTGTCCTCCTGTAGTCCGTCATGCTCCGTCTCTGTGTGGTCAGTGGATCGTAGTTCTTTGTCTGGGATCGGATCTGCGTAGCAGGCTCAGGTGGTGGCTCATGTTTTTGTGGCGTCTTTTTTTCTGGGAGAAAAAAAAGAAGCAAAATTAGATCAACAATAACTAAACTTAATAACCTCACAAATATCTGCATAGAATGTTGTCATAAACCCCCAACCTTTATTTTTTTTCAACCAGTCAGGATCCACATTCACAGTCAGACTGGTGGGGCAGCGTTCATGGATTTCAACACGAGGCGAGAAGTTCATATCCCCATGAGGGCCTGTTGTATATCAGAGAAATACAAAACTAAATATTACACCAACCCTTCCATTAACCACATTAGTTATCAATTACAAAAACATGACATCATGCCAAAAAGATTGCCTGTCTCACATGGCTTTTATACTCCATCTACCAGTGCATACAAAATTATGCTAGAGGCCCTGTAAATCTCTAACATAACAAAAGGCACCAAACGTGGAAAAAGCGGACAAGATGTGTTATTTTTGGGAGAAAACTTATATTGCAATGTAAATAATTAGTCAATTAATTAATAAGATTTCACTAATAATTTAATGTATTTAAGAGCAATGCATTTATTTATTCAGTTTATTTCCGACATGGTTACATTAACTTTTTTTTTTTTTTGTACATGCCGAAAAAGGAGACGAGAGAAGCAGTTTGCTTAGCTAGGTCCCGTCCCCTGTTTTGTACACCAAAAATTTACATCAACGCTTGTCTCTCTGGTCAAACATTCTTAGGTTGTTCTGAACAGTCCTTTTTTGTGTAGAATTAATTCATCTGTAGTCAGTGTTGTCTTTTTTTTATTTTTTATTCCTCCTCCTCTCTATCGTTGTTCGTGTCGGCCTTGTTCCCTGCCAGACGTTGTTTGCGTTCCTCCAGTTCAAGAAAAGTTCATCTTCTTTCGAAGTTGTTCGAAAGGTTTTACGCTTTCCATCCATGACGTCACCACTCGGGAATGTTTCTTTTGGACACACAAGTTTGCAGCTTGTTTTGTCTCTACATCAAGGTTATTCCAGCTGTTGTTAGTTCTATTGGCAGTGTTGTATTTTCCACTGTTAGATTTAAGCCTTTCTTGTATAAACACATTACTATGTCTTAGTTCATATGCAAGGTAGTAATGTAATCCTTAATGTGTTCTACGACAATTGAAATGAATAGGTGACAGACCTTTTTTACTCTTGGTTTCCACATTGAATTCAGTGTCTGTGAAATAAACACAGTCTATGAAAATGTTATGTTTTTATGTCACCATAAAAATGCGAATCGGCGTGTTTTATTAAGCAAACGTTATTAGTCTGCCTTATTTGTAATGACCAAATAATATCATTTCTCACATTGCTGGGACAGTTTAGTAATGCTATATTTATTAACAGAAAAGTGGGGATTGCACCTGCCCACGTTTTTAAGTCTAAAATTCTTTAAGAGTTAAAAAAAAAAAAATTCAGTGAAGTGACTATTTTAAGTGAAATACAGAGAAAATAACAGAATAAACGACGGCGTGCGACTCTCAGCCAAAAGAGATTTATGGTCGACATTTAATCCTACAATTAATCTACTTTGAACTTGAGAAAACGTGTGGCAGTAAGTTGTAGTTTTTTGGTTTTATTATGTTTTGGCGGTGCATATGCTAACATTAGCCCTGTTATAACACCATAAGTAAGTGGGGTACATGCTGTAGTCTCATACAGACCAAACCACAATTGTAAAGCAAGTACCATAAAAGTAGCAAATAAAAAGCGCACACAGTGTATGGAGAGTGCAATATGTACAGACTGCTTTGTTCCTGTTTTTATATCTAACCTCTGCTTATTGTGTAAAGATCATTTCTTACAGCTGAATTTGCCATAGTTCATATTATTTTATCACCATTTGTCATTGTTTTTGTTAAAGTGATATTATTGGGCAGTATTTAAATTTTAACATTACTAGTTTATGTTTTTTGATGTTCACGCGCTGATTAAAAAATAAATGAATCAAAAGTTATTCATCAGTCCCTCAATACTTGAGTAGTTTTTCCACTGAATACTTAGACACTCTTACTATTTGGGGAGCTTCATTTAACTTTTACATGAGTCATGTTAATCTAAAACAGGCGTGTCACACTCATTTTAATTCAGGGGCCAAATACGGAGCAGTTTGATCTCAAGTGGACCACAGATTTCATGCTGGAAAATGAGTAATTTCAACATTATTGTATCCAAGTTTTCACTTCTATATATACATAAAATACAAAATATGTAAGAAACTGACCATGTCTAAGCAATAAGTGATAGAAATATCAGTCCTTACAGGGTCTTCACTTTAAATGTCCTAGATTTTGTGACCAATTTCTATTTAATTAAGAAATAATATTGTCATGATTTGAGGAAAATGTAAGGATTTTGTAAGAACTTTGAGTTTATACAACAATTTAACAATAAAAAATGACGGCAATCATGTGATATAAGCACCGTGAAAACTGTGAACCTCTGCAAATATTGTTGAGTTTCATTTACACAATGATGCATGTTTTTTTTTAAACTTTCTCTTACGGGGCCAAATTTGACGCGCCAAAGGGCAGGATTTGGCCCCCGGGCCATGACTTTTACACATGTGATATAAACTAACAGTACTCTTAATTGAGTACAAATTTTGGCTACTCTCCCCACCTCTGGTCATGTAATATATATTGATATCAGCAATATTTCTGAATCTATATTTCCAAGCCAGACCTGTAGGTGGTTTCTGTGGATGGGTTTTGACACAGGTCTTCTGTAAGATGTCTTTTTCCTGCTTTTTCTGGTCCTCCATGTCTTCATTAGATTCTTCAACATCCATCTTTTCTTCAGTTTGATCGTCTGCAGATTCTTCGTCCGACTCTTTGGTCTTCTTTTTTGGAGACTCTGAAGTGGATTAAAAGCAGAGCATTAGTGGATATACTATATATGTACTGTACTGTAGGGGGTAAGCATTCAAATGTGATGTTGTTACCTCCATCCTCTGAATCTGTCTCTCCGTCTCCATCTTTGGCGCCGTTAACTTTTCTTAATGGATATTTATTCACTGCACTCTTCCTCGTCCTCTTTAGCGGACCTCTGGGTAAAGGCTCATACCTCAGGACTGGAGAAACGAAAGTGAAACTACATGGTGGGATTACACGCTGTGACATGCTTCGTTGTGGTCAGAGAAATTCAATAGTTTAAAAATTAAACGCACACAGTAGTAAAAACAAGGGATTCGAAAGGAGTTCAAATGCTATTTGCACAAAATTAAAGTAAAACAGGTGAAATCAAAGTCCGTGTTTATTAAACTTTCAATGAGCTAAAGTCAATTAGCAACGATGGCTAAAACAACTAGTGTACATAGCCGAGCAGGTACTAACCTTTAACAGACGCCTGTCTCGTCGACCGCCTCACCGGACGCTTGGTTTCAGAGTCAATAGAATCCATTCATTCGACCACAAAACAATCCGCTAACAAGAGAATTAAATCAAAAAAGCGAAACGCGCCATCGCTATGATAGCTCACTTCCTTCTTCTTCTTCTTCTTCTTCTTTTGGTTTAATGGCAGGTTGCAACCATGACTTATCAGGTGCATACCGCCACCTATGGGAGACTGCTATTTACTGCATTTGTATTTTTCGAACCTAAAATGTATTAATATAGTGTGTCCTAAAATCAAAATTAAATCAAAACAAAACAGAAGAAACTAACTTTAATGACCGAACGGAGTGTTCTCACAATCAACGTATCCTTTATTATCTGAGAACAACTTCCACAAGCATTAACTGTACCGATTCTCTCCACCTTTGGTCATTTTCTGTGCTGTTCCTGAGTTTAAACCCTCAGTCTGTTTCACTCTTTGTATTTCTACAGCTCTTTTAGTCTCTTCACATCCACTGAATGCTGAGCTATGCTCCCCACCACAGTTAGCACACATAGGTTTTATACCTTCCTCACACATCCCTTATTCATGATCTCCAGCACATCTCCCACATCGCTGCTTCCCCCAACACACTGCTGCAATGTGCCCGAACCTTTGACATTTATAGCACCTGAGTGGAGGGGGAACATACATCCTCACATTATAACTCACATCTCCTATGAAAACTAGATGGTAAGGCATCTCCTTTAAATGTCACCAGCACTAAACTGTCCGAAACGCATTGTTTTCTGTCGTTTAACCTCCATTACCTGAGCTCCAAACATTGTATCCATTATCACTTCCTCTGAGACATTTGTTGGGATACCATAAACCACTCCTTTGTGGATATTTCTAGCTACTTCTACCGACTTTCCTCAAACTGAACTCTAGTCTGATGTTGACGGAGTCATTTCCCGGTAGCACAGTGTGGGACATGGGAACTGTTGTTTCACTGGAAACAAGGACAGAGCAAAGGTTCCGGGCGGATCCCTAAGCTCACAGTGCTGCTGCTTCACAACAAGGAACCACTTCCCGCTCACTGTGATATGGAACTCACTGACTGAGGTATGGATGATGAACTATCTTTCCATCCATTCAAGCTTAATTATGGCGTGTTTATTTTTATTTTTTGGCTCCACGTCTTTTTGCTGTGTTTACATCCGGCTAACTTTGTAGCTACGGTTAGTGTTTCAGATCTACTGGTAACACCGCTATCTGGTGACCGCACGGAGATGTTTCTAAACAGTTTATTATTTTATTTTTAATGACATCCAGATGTTTTCCCCTGAACTTGAATTATGTGCACGTATTAAAAGAAAAACGGCAATAGTGACACTATTCTGTGCCGTATTCTTTGTTGATACGTAAGCAGATAGCTAGCTATATTTTTAAATGTTGCTCAATATCTTTTAATTATATCAGCTATAACATTACATTAAAGTCACTTTTCCAAAAAATGAGTTAAAAAAAAAAAAAAAAAAATGTAATACGTGATCTAGAGAAAGATCGTAATCTGAAATTGGTCATTAGTTAACTGAGAGACCAGTAGATCCACTACAAGGAAGCTAGCTATCAATTTATTCAACTCGCTATTATTTAGCATCAACCTGTGCCTTTTTAAGGGTTTTTATGTTGTAAGAAGATAATCAATCTTTATTAACTTTAATAACTAGTTTAATAGAGCAAATCTATAATTTGGTTACGCAGATATTTATAACCTTCCTCGTGTTTACTTTCGGTTTCTCTTCTTTGCTAACTATAGGGCTTATTACTGATGTGTTCACGTTCTTATTTAACATTTGAATTAAAAATGTTTAATTATTAGCTTCAGAAGATTGGAAATGTAAAAGTGTTAGTTTATGACAGCGACACAGACCTGTTTGACCTTTGAACACTTGGTGTTGCCTTTTACAGAAAAGACGTCGTGTCGTTGATCGTATTCAACTTTAGATCCATCAATCTATCAGTTTTCAGTGAAGTCATTGATCTGAAGACATGGCAGAGGAAGGAACACCTGAACATGTGGCAGGTATGAAAATGGCATATTCCTCCTGTTTTGTAACTTCTTGTTTTATGATTGTAAGCACGTGGTAAGACATTAAACTGTATTAAAGTAAGATCTCTGTTAAGAACTCTAAAACATGTATTTATTGTTGCGATACTGTGATTAGAAATAATAATCATATCATAGGGTGACCATATTTCATTTTCCAAAAAATAGACTTACTCAAAAAGTATTTTCTTGATTAAACCTTGTAATGGCAAAATACAATATAGTATAGTAGATAAATAGGTTGCTATTCTCTATAGGGTTTAAAAATCCATTACTTTTTTTTATAAGAAAGACTTATAAAACAAGTCTGAAATCAGCTGTGACTCAAGTCAATCACCTTTATTATGCAAAGTAGCTATTCATACAGAAACTTATTAATAGACCCCGAGACTATTGACACGGAAACGTATCAATAGACCTCAGGATTATTGACACGGATATGTATGTTTTACGGAAACTTGTGTTTTACGGAAATTTATGTTTTACGGAAGTTTATGTTTTACGGAAACGTATTAATAGACTTTGGAAGTATTGACACGGAAACGTACATTTTATGGAAACATATTAATAGACCTCGGGACTATTGACATGGATGTTTGAGTGGTCTAAGGCGCCTGACTCAAGAATTCTCCCTTCCGCTGCCGTGGGTTCGAATCCCGCTTTTGCATTTTAACATATTTAACATGGCAAATTCCACCTTTAAAAATACATATACAAAAAACAAACATTTTAGGGTATTTCCTGGTTTATGGTTAGGGATGGGGATAGGGTTAGGGCTAAAATAAAAGGGGTTAGCAGGGTAGCTAAAAAATGAATATGAGCTAAAATAAAACTGACAGTACTTTAAGTCACGTGGTGCACCTATCACGTCACCTAAAATGGCCAATGAGGGGGGCGCTCCGTACGGATAGAGGGGGAGTCAACTGATACGTTTCCGTACGAATAGCCATGGCCTTTATTATGCATTTGAATAATCTGTACTTGAAAAATCTCTTATAACCTTCTTAAAATCTCTCAATGATTGAATATGAATATGAGATAAATCACCTTCTAGAAATTTTAACCAAAGATTCAATGCGTATAAAAGATAAAATAACCTTCAGAATATACTAATATTCATTGCCATAAATTACTTACATTTTTCTGCATGCCTCAGACAGGACAGAATGAACGGCTATGGAGATCTATTTTGTGCTTGTTTAATAGAATATTTCCCCATGGCACTTTCTTTTGTCATATTAAATATCCAGATATGTTTTATTCACACACAACTGCTGAAATATCAGAAAAATGTATTGCAGAACAATGTTGTTTTTAATGCTGATTTATTATAATTTTTTCTTTAATTTATACGATTCAGTATCTTCGTTAACTGAAGCTGCAAACACAGAAGACGGCAAACATGACAGTGGAGGAGACGTAAAGCTGTCAGATGAAAAAGGTAATACCATGCAGGCATCTGTGAAAAGAGCATTAGAGATTCTATTCTAGATATCAACAGTGCATGGTTTTGTTCCAGATGGAAAGATTGGGATCTGAACTAAATGAGTTTGACCCTTGTGTTATTATGTGTTTGTATATTAACAGATGTAGGCCATGATGAAAAGACCACTTCTCCTGATCAGGATAATAAAAGCAATGATGATGAGGTAAATCAACCAAAGGCCGATCCTCAAGACACGGCTTCAAACAAGGAAACAGGTACCAGAGCTCAGAAGACACATGAACATAAAACAGGATCATGTCTTTGTTTGAAATTCTAAGAACTTTATTCATAAAATACTGTATATGTTGCTTATTCAGAGCCTCTGATTCAATTTTTTTTGCTACACTGGTTAGACATTAGGGGAATAACTGCGTGTAATTGTGCGGTATTGTCCTAAAACATGCACTAGACGGTATATTCTGTCTCATATTGCATTTTTCACTGAATTTTGTTATGATAATCATAATAATAACAACAACAGTATTGCCATTTCTATATCAGGTGAATTTTCCGCCATCACTTAAAATCAGAGGCCCAGTTAATCTTCATTTAGTGGAAACCAACAGGCTGGTGGAAGAATGAATTAAATAGACTAGTACAGTGCCTGTCGGAAGTATGCATTCATATAGTGGTGTATTTTTCTGTAATTTATGTTTTTTGGAGTATTTTTGTATCTTTCTGTTGTGTTTTTGTGCATTTTTTTGTATAATTATAGTTTTTGTTGCCATTGTAGTGTGATTCTGGAGTCATAGTGTGTATTTTTGTATAAATATTTAGTTTTCTGTATCTTGAGTTATTTTCATATTTTTTGTTGTTTGGTGTATTTTTCTGTAATGTATGTTTTTTGGTGTCATTTTGTGTGTTTTCGGAGCCTAATTGTACATTTCTGTGCATTTTTATTGTCGTTCTGTGTACTTTTTCTATAAATATTGTTTAGTTTTTTTGTTTTATTTTACTCATTTAGTATATTTCTATTATAAATACTGTGTGTGTATGCCTACCTCCATCTCCTCCGTGCGTTATCTCCCATACATGCGGGTACGTCATGCACATAATGAACGTTGTGCAACACAAAATGACTCCAAAATAACAAATGCACACACTCCTGGTATTTGGAACCTGTTGAGTAAGTTTCAGGTCGAACTCATATCGCGTCGGGGAGATATTTGCTCCACACACACACACACACACACACACACACACACACAGACCTTTGCTGCTTTATAGATAGATAGCTCTCCATGTCTGAGATGACTTTTATAACGGATTAAATTAGAATAAGGCAAGATTTAACTGCTTTTTGGTTTTCCTTTTTTCTTTTTTTGCCAGATGTTAAAACAATGGCACCTCCTGCGGATGGTTCTTCTCCTCCAGTGAGCTGCTCTCAGACTGATTTGTCCAGCAGTTTAAATACAGCAGGTGACAGAAGCCATGGAGATGAGCGCTCTAAAGAGAACGGTCTAAAACCAGTTTCATTCCCCAAAACAGGTACCAGTGCTTCAAAGACATGAAAGAATCACTGGCAAAAAAAACCCATCTGAGCTCACTTGAAATGTGAAGCTGAAGACAATCATGGAAGCTTTCTTGTTGTCCATTTTTCAGATGATGATGACAAAAAAGTGACGCCTGAAGACATATCTGGAGCTTTTGCTGACAGAATCCCTGAAGCTGCGAACACAGAAGACGGCAAACATGACAGTGGAGGAGACGTAAAGCTGTCAGATGAAAAAGGTAATACCATGCAGTCATCTGTGAAAAGAGCATTAGAGATTCTATTCTAGATATTAACAGTGCATGGTTTTGTTCCAGATGGGAAGATTGGGATCTGAACTAAATGAGTTTGACCCTTGTGTTATTATGTGTTTGTATATTAACAGATGTAGGCCATGATGAAAAGACCACTTCTCCTGATCAGGATAATAAAAGCAATGATGATGAGGTAGATCAACCAAAGGCTGATCCTCAAGACACGGCTTCAAACAAGGAAACAGGTACCAGAGCTCAGAAGACACATGGACATAAAACAGGATCATGTCTTTGTTTGAAATTCTAAGAACTTTATTCATAAAATACTGTATATGTTGCTTATATCAGGTGAATTTTCCACCATCACTTAAAATCAGAGGCCCAGTTCATCTTCATTTATACACCACTGGCTGCTCAAACCACCAGTTTGATCATTTAATATCAGTTAGTTTTTCAAATATAAGGTATTTTGGGAAACTTACATCAGTACATGGACTTTTTTGCCGACGACTTTTCTGCGATCTGCCAAATGTATTCAGACATTCCTGTTTACAGGCAATGAAGTAGGATTCCAATTGATCCCAGTTCTTCTATTCCACCACCTGAGCTTCTCCCACTCCAGGTTTTACTTCATTACATGACTGAAGCTATTTTTTTTTTAATTTCATTTATTCATCAGATTCAGCATCGTCGGAAGTTGAAAAAAGCAGTGGAAACCAACAGGCTGGTGGAAGGATTAATTAAATAGATAGCTCTCCATGTCTGAAACGACTCTTACAACACAGATTAAATTAGAATAAGGCAAGATTTAACTGCTTTTCGGTTTTCCTTTTTTCTTTTTTTGCCAGATGTTAAAACAATGGCACCTCTTGCGGATGGTTCTTCTCCTCCAGTGAGCTGCTCTCAGACTGATTTGCCCAGCAGTTTAAATAAAGCAGGTGACAGAAGCCATGGAGATGAGCGCTCTAAAGAGAACGGCAAAAAGTCACTTGAAATCGAGAATCTTACTGCAGAAAATCTGTCTTCCTCTGGTGAGTGTTTCTTTAAAGTAAACAGATGTGCCATATTGAAAAAGAAATATTATGTCATTTATTTTCCGCAATTTCAAGTTGTAGCAAGAAGACAAAACTGCATGTTATTGCACAATTTGTCAATGTCATTATCTTTGTACACAGGCTTGAGGGTGTTAAATCTGATCTGTGATGACATTTAACACTGTTTTAATCAAAATACATCTTTAAGGACAAGTTTTTCTGCTTTTTTGCAGACCGTTATTCAGATGACAATAAGATCGCGGCGTCTCATACAGATGGATCTACTACTTCAGTGAGCGGGAGAGGTGCTAATCAAGCTAACAACCAAAGACACGGTATGAAAAGTTCTCATTAAAATGTATGATTGATCACATCAACATACAGTAAACTATGGCCCATGTTAAAATGTCTGTATGTATCTGTTAATATCCAATGTTGTTCAACACTTAATTTCCATTTTCCGATATAGAATAAAAGCAAAAAGCTAATATCGATCTGTAGTTTTTAATCCAACAAGCAGGAAGTGTCTTTGTCAGCACCCCTGGAATGTGAACGTTAGGTATCAAGTATTTTTTTCCTCCTTTATCAGATGAGAAGGAGGATAAGGAGGATTCAGATCTGCCTGGTGACAAAGGATCTGAAGCTTCAAATGACAGAGTCTCTGAAGCTGAAGAAGGTGAATCTGAAATGTTTTGATTGAGTGAAACTGCTTTTTATCCAAATATAGTATTAAGTTATATCTCTTGTGGTTGTAATTCCACTTTCTTGAAACAGCAGCTCTACTAAACTTGTTGTTGTGCCTTTGAAACAGATGGAAAACACAAAGAAGACATTGAAACACCTAACAAGACCCTCACTTCACCTGCCCAGACTGTTATAAAAGATGAAGAAGAACCCAAAGCTTACAGTCCACAATCAGTTTCATTCCCCGAAACAGGTACCAGTGTTTCAAACACGTGAAAGAATCACTGGCAGAAAAAAAACGTCTGAGCTCATTTGAAATGTGAAGCTGAAAACAATCATGGAAGCTTTCTTGTTGTCCATTTTTCAGATGATGATGACAAAAAAGTGACGACTGAAGACATATCTGGAGCTTTTGCTGACAGAATCCCTGAAGCTGAAGAAGGTGAGTCGCCCTTTTTTTTTTTTTTTTTTAAACTATTATTTATGTTTGATATTGAGTGATGTATAGTGCACATATTCTGTCTTCATGGAGTAGTACAGTGTTTACCAGAGGTAGGAAACTGTTATCACAGCCAGAAGCTGCAGTATGTAATGTTTTTAATCATTCAGTCAAAAATCCTTAATAACCTTTGAGTATATGATAAATCCAAGTGTTCTGAGATTACATTGGATCTCTGCACCTTCTCTTGGCTCTGTGTTCAAGCTTTAGAAATTAAGGAGCTTGCTGTCATTTCATGTGATTTTGGTGTAATTTTGTGTATTTTTGGTGTTGCCTAGTGTATGTTTCTTGTCTTTTGGTGTGTTTTTTTGAAGTCATTTAGATTTTTTGTTGCTTTTGATTTTGTGGTCATTTTGTGCCTTTTTATTATTGTCTTTTTTCTGTGTTATTGTTGTCATTTCTTGCTTTTGTGTGGTCATTTGGTGTTTTTCTCTCATTATATGCGTTTTTTTGTTGTCTAGTGTATTTTTGTTGTCGTTTTGTGTGTTATTTGAAGTAATTTTGGTGTTTAGTTGTCATTTTGTGAATTTGGAGTCATTTATGTGTGTATTTTTTTGCCGTTTATTTTGTGTATTTTTCTCTCATTTTGTGTTTTTGTTGTAGTTTTGTGTATCTTTCATTGTCTAGTGTATTTCGCTGCAGTTTTGGATGTTCTTTGAAGTCATTTTGTGCATTTTTCTTTAAAAAAAACAACACAAGTTGTCTGTTAGATGGAAAATGCTCCATCTAACAGACAACTTGGACATTTTACCCCACAAAGTCAAACAATATGTAACACTTTTCATATATATAATGCACTACAAGCATTCAAACTAATAGAACAAATCATAATAAAATGAGACGAATAAAAAACTGATGGTTTGTAATTTAAATGAAGTTTGAGATCCCCTGGGTGTTTTCTGTCCCTGTACTTAAATGAGTGACACATTGCAGTTTCGTTTATTTATTTTCACAGGACGAAAAAAACTCCCGTGGCTCGCTATGGCTATTGGAGTTATTATTCTTGCCATCTTGGTGCCGCTGCTCCGAACACAGTCACTGACTCAGAAACACAGTTTGAATCAAGTAGACTTTTTCAACAACCAGATGGAGAGAGTAAAGGCTGAGTTCACGCATCAACGCACCGAACTCTGGACCCGAAGCAGAATCCACCTGCTGAGACACCTGCAATCAGCTCAGCCCACAGAGCCCGTCAGTATCATCCTGACCGCGGGCCTCGGGGCCCAGCAGACTCTGCGCTGCTTGGCTCACAGTCTGGCCATTGCCTTCTCCTCCGCCCGGAACGCCTCCTTCCTCTTCATCGACGGCCACAGCAAAGCGGGCCAGGAAAGCGATCTGGTCAAGCTGGACATCGACAGGCAGCTGCAGGGCGCTTTTGAAGGCAACACGCAGGCAGCCGTCATCCATCGCTTCGAGGAGCTCCCTCCAGGCTCCACTCTCATTTTTTATCGCTACTGTGACCACGAGAACGCAGCGTACAAGAAGCCCCTCCTGGTTTTCACTGTGCTACTGGGAGACCAAAGAGAGATCCCGGCGGACGCTCAGTTCAGCGCTGTGGAGGAGATGGTCGACGACCACCTGCAGAAAAGGTTCCTCTCCCACAGCCGCCCCGTGTCCTTTGACAGCATGGACCGGGACAAATATGGTGGACTGTGGAGTCGTATTTCACACCTCATCCTGCCTGTGGCTGCAGAGGAGACGGTAGAGCGTAAAGGATGTATGAGGACAGAAATAGAGCCTTAAAGCATTTTTCTCCTTTTAAACGGAACTCTGAACTACTAACAGCACATCTGTCTCATCGATCACTGAATGAACGTGAACTGTGGCTCTTTATTGATGAAGGCAAAGAAAGAAAATGACATAATGATGGGGGCTATTTGATAATATTTGTAATTTTTTATGGATAAAAAATGCAGCGTCCAGCTTCAGCACTTTATTCTTTTAACCAACTAATTGTAAATACAAACAAATAAGGCCAATGTAGGTGCTTTCTGTAATCAATTTTTACTACATTTTTCAATATTATATCTCAGATTGTTTTTCAAATCAAGAAACTGCCTCAATTATTGACTATCTTTAAGATGTCAGATGTTAGGCCTACATGGAACCACACATATCACCTGTTTATTTAGGGGTTTTTTTATCACCATGCTTAATACAAGAGTATGACATTTAAATAAATGAAGCAACAGCAGCGTATCACAGTGCCTTTCTATAGAAATGTTTTTAGCAGTTTATTTTTCTTCTTTTGTTATATTATTAATTTAATCTTACACACATGTAGTGGACGTTTGTGTCACTAGAGGGCAGCAGGACGCAAGTGCACAACTCCAGGAAAATCATAATTGGAAAAAAAAACGCTTGATTATTAAAAGTTAAATTATTGTCGTTGGGTGTAAAATAAATTTTCACCTCATAAGATGTTTTCGGATTGTGTTTTTCTTCAGTTATGCAGACGTTGCATCGTACAGTTAATCAACTGCAGCTCAAAATCCTGCAGTAAGAGTGCTGACCTACACCAGAAGGAGAGAACACATTACTCCTGTTTTAAAATCTTTGCACTGGTTGCCTGTTAGTTTTCACATTTATTTTTAATTTATTTTATTAGTTTATAAAGCACTACACGACCTCACCCCAGACCACATATCAGAAATGGTTTTGCAGTGAGTAAGGAAAGTATTCAGACCCCTTTAAATGTTTCACTCTTTGTTTCATTGCAGCCTTATGTTAAAATCAAAAAAGTACATTTTATTTCTCAATAATGTACACTCAGCACCCCATCTTGACAGAAAAAAAAAAAAAAACAGAAATGTAGACATTTTTGCAAATTTATTAAAAAAGAAAAACTGAAATATCACATGGTCATAAGTATTCAAGTAACAGTACTTCTACTTGAGTAGGATATATCAGTACTCTTTACAACTCTGACTCTTCCCCATCTCTTCCATTTTTCTACCCTGACTCCCTCTTCCCTGTTCCCTTCCCCCTCACCTAGGTGTAACACTGCCCTTTCTTTTTATATCCTCCCTTTAATAAAGTTTTTCTTACCCTTCCTTAGAGAGGGCTGTGATGGTCACAATTATGCAAAAAAAAAAAAAAAAAAAAAAAATCAATTTATTTAATTGCAACAACAAAACATGCATTGTGGTTGTAGTGTTGACCTTTGACAGCATGTGCAGACAAGAAAAGAAAGGTGCTGTATAAATAAAGTTTGTTTGATTGATTGATTGATTGTGAAGCATAGTTTTGAAGCAACTTGGCTCCTCCCCCTGCCTGTTGGATGAGGTCCGCCTCCTGTTTGTGTGAGTGTGTGTGTGTGTGTGTGTGTGTGTCTGCCTCCTCCAGCAGCAGCAGCAGCAGCACAAGTCCATGGACTACACGCCTTCAAACATGAAAGCTCAGTGTAAAGCATGAGATTATGTTGTGTAAACAGTGATTGAGTTACTGTGGAGTTCATCCTGTGCAGCAGTAACACAGCAGTGATGTCCAGGCTGTGCGTCCTGCTGTTGGTGTGCGCTTGGAGCGTCTCTGCAGAGGACACACTGAGGCTGGAGGAGGAGGCAGAAGCTCATCAAAGCATCCTCTCTCAGGTGGGGGACATTCTTTGATTATCATATTTATTTATTTTTTATTATCATTATTTTTTATTTATTTATTTTCTATAGATGTGGGCATTTCTGTTGTTTACGTGTGGTGGAAAACGCATCCGTGCTCTTCTCTTTGTAGCTGCTGGGTGATTATGACAAAGTGAAAGCCGTCTCGGAAGGCTCTGACTGTGGCTGTAAATGTGTTGTCAGACCCCTGAGCAGGAGCGCCTGCCGGCGGATAGAGGAGGACAGCCCCGCACCGCAGGACTTCTACACCGTGGAGACCATCACCTCCGGACCGGAGTGCAAGTGCGCCTGCATCGCTCCTCCATCGGCGGTGAACCCCTGTGAGGGAGAGTTCAGGTTAAACAGGCTCCGAGAGGCTGGAGAGAAGCATGTGAAGGTGAAGTGCTTCCACGTCTAAGCCATTTGTGTCAAACTCGAGGCCCGGGGGCCAAATCCGGCCCTTTAGAGCATCCAATTCGGCCCGCAGGAGAAAGTAAAAATATCAGAAAACATGAATTGTTGTGTAAATTACCAAATAATTTAGTGGTCCAGATATCTCAAATTCACCAACTCCACAATATGTTTCGGGTCTTGTATGGGTGAGATTTGTGCCACTAGAAATGGATTTGAATAGTTACTTTATTGTTTTGAAACTGAATTAGTTACTTGAAATTGTGTTTTTTCCTGTTAACAAAAATTCATCTTACATTCCAAAAATTCAATGTTTTCAATAAATTCAGTTTTTAGTGGCACAAATATCTCATCCCTGCATTTTTTTCTCTGTTTATATCACATGAATGCAGTCATTTTTAATTGCCAGTTGTGGAAAGAACTCTCAATTTTTCCACAAATCTTGCAAATTCTCACAAACAATTGCACACATTTCCTTTAAATGACAACAAAATTAAGAATTTTTAAAGTGAATTGAACTGATATTAAAAGCTATAGTTTACAATAGTGTTAAAGTTGTTATTTTTTCCCTCACCTATAATCTGTGGCCACCTTGAGGTCAAACTGGTCCATGTTTGGTCCATGAACTCAAATGAGTTTAACACCCCTGTTCTAAGCTCTAAAGCATCATCATCAGATGGATGATGATGATGATGATGATGATGATGTCTTGATGTGCGTCTTCTGACGGGGTCCACTTGGTTGTTTCAGCTCTCTACCATCCTGGAGCTTCTGGAGGGTTCCTTCTATGGCATGGACCTGCTGAAGCTGCACTCTGTCACCAACAAGCTTCTGCAACGAGTGGAGCAAATAGAAAAGGTGCATCGACCGGAAAAATACATAGAAGTACCTGGAAACTGCAAACATGTCAAATTAAAGGCCCGGGGGCCAAATCCAGCCCTTTAGAGCAGGGGTTCTCAACCTTGGGGTCAGGACACTGGGAGGGGGTCGCCAGATGCCTATAAGAAACTAAAA
Source organism: Gouania willdenowi (assembly GCF_900634775.1). Lineage (NCBI taxonomy): Eukaryota > Metazoa > Chordata > Actinopteri > Blenniiformes > Gobiesocidae > Gouania > Gouania willdenowi. The sequence continues at coordinate 21,570,245 of NC_041047.1, read as the reverse complement.
ATCTTTTTTGGAACAATTTGAGCACATTTTGGCTTATTTTTACCCTTTTTCTGCTACTACACCAAACTTGACATATTTTAACCTATTTTCTTCACTTTTTCTTGCCTCATTTTTGTTACATTACTCACATTTCTGCTACTTCACCATCAAATTTCAATGCCTTTTCTTCACATTTTTTTGCCACTTTCAAGACATTTCCGGCACTTGTAAACCCGTTCTACCACTTTTTCCACCTAATGTTGCATATGTTGATCCATTAGTGTCACTTTTAACCTCTTTTCACCATATTCCATGCTTATTGTTTTGCCAATTTAACCATAATTCACAATTTGTCATGCCCATTATATCAACTGTTCTAATACTGACACTTTGAACCCTTTTTTTACCACTTTTTCTGTCCGTTTTTGGCCACTCTAATTTGCAACTCTTAACCAATTTCTGTGGTTTTTAAAGTCCCATTTCAAGCCCTTTTTATTTCTGATTAAAACAAGGGTTTACATGTTTAAGATGGCTATATACTATGGCACAAATAATAATAAACATCCTGGATAATAGTGGATATTTTTCAGATTAATAAATAAATGTGGTTATCACAGATTCATAGAACATATGATTCCCTGTCGAACATACATTTTAACTCAGTTGTTTTGTAGATCAGGGGTTCTCAACCTGGGGGTCATGAGACACTGAAAGGCAGTCACCAGATGCCTTTAAGAAACTAAGGATATATATATATTTTAACAATTTGAGCCCATTTTTGCTTATTTTTCTGCAACTACACCAAACTTTCCATATTTAACCCATTTTCTTCACTTTTTTTGCCATATTTTAATGCATTTTTGCTACAATACTCCCATTTTTTTGCCACTTCCTCATCACATTTCAATGCTTTTTCTGCACATTATTTCCACTTTCAAGACATTTTCATCACTTATAAACTCTTTCCACCACATTTACCACCTAATGTCACATATGTTGACCCATTATTTTCGCTTTTAAGTTTAACCTCTTTTCACGATACTTCATGCTTCTTTTTTTGCCATTTTAACCACATTCAACTAATTGTTCCTACTAGTTGTTCCAATATTAACACTTTGAACCCTTTTTTTTACTACTTTTTCCGTCTGTTTTTTTTAAATTTCTGATTAAAACAAGCATTTACATCTTTAAAATGACTATATACTATGGCCCAAATAATAATAAACTTCCTGAATAGCATTGGATATTTTTCAGATTAATAGATAAATGTGGTTATCACAGATTCATAGAACAATGGACCATCATTTTGCTGACTTTATGGATGGGCCCCAAAAAGTTCCCCCCTTTATTCCCCCTTATAGATAAACCTGTCTCCACATGACTGTTCTTCAACGTTCACTGTTCAAGTACAGTGGGGTTTCTGGCACCTATATTTTGGGGGTCGCTGGCTGAAAAGGTTGAGAACCACTGCTTTAGAGCATCCAGTTAAGCCCACAGTAAAAGAAAGTAAAAATGACAGAGATCAATAATACACCAATCATGATCCTGATCATTTCTCATCACAAACACACACTTTTACCCGTTGATTTCTTGTGTGATGTGTTCAGGTGGTTTCTGTGAATCACACCACGGATGAGGCACAAAGACAGAAAAGTGCGTCGGACCGAGCAGATGTAAAGCCTCTCGCCCCTCCCCCACACCAGAACCAGGATCAGGATCAGGAGACGTCTGAGGGCAGAGCCTCAGCACATCAACACTCACAGGTGTGACCTTAACGCTGATGTCACCGTATAGCGATGGCGAGCGCACTCCATCATCACAGGCTCTTTAAATAATCACTTGCACGTGAGAGGTGCTGTGACTTAATGTGCAGGTGGAACAGAACTGTTATTAAATGCTAAATGAAGACCTTCATTTGCAAAGCAACAATAACACACTGTAAGTATACGCACAACATTCATTATGCTGTTTTTGCACATAAAGGTGGTTAACACTATATGATGTAGTTGGAGCGTGTGCATGATATAAAGTCAGTCATTCCTTTTCTATCCCTAAGATAGAAAAGTTAAGATAAAAGTTGAAAATAAATACCTTGTTTTTTCCTTCTCATTCCCTAATAACATTACACTGGCTGTGTCCATGCTTAGATTTACTTTGTTTATCCAGAGAAGGATCAGAATTAATTCTTGCAATCATTCACGTATCAGCAGATACAACTGTGAGCCGAGTCTCCAGCGTGTCCCTGGGCTCCTGCTTTTCTTCCACCCGAGAACTTCCTTTAAAACTGTTGTTAGTGTTTTTTTTTTTTACCCATTGCCTCATTTACTGATATCAATAACTAGTTGTATGAGATGCTTTTTAGCTGCCGACATTCATTTCATAGATCTTATAAAGCTGGAGCCGAGTCATAAATTCAACTTCCCTGGAATCATTTTTTTTTCTAATAAAAATTTGTGGCTTGACTAAAAAAGTAACCATTGCACCAATGAAATAACCTAATTTTCTCAAACATCAGCTTTAGTTTGATAACTGGTGATGAGTTAGAGCTAAATTTTATAAATATCTAATCCAATTTAAAGTGTGAAGAGTAAATCGGAATAAATCGTTAAGATTATTTTTCACAGACAGAATGCTTCCATTTGGTGTAAAATATAGATAATTCCTAAGTCAGCCTTTTTCAATCACCAGAAAACCGTAGTTTTTGAATTTTTTTTTTAACTAAAAAACGTATCTGTGTACGTTTTGGATCATTCACCGTCTACAGTCCACCTCAGCGTTCCACACACTAGGAATCACTGCCTTGAGGAAGGATACGATCTTCTGTAAACATTTAGTGAGCAACATGTTCTTTGCACATTTTCGACATTTCTTCCAAAAGTTGAGTAATTTGCAGCCGAAATGATAAATGGCTTCTCATAAGCCAATTGTAATAAGCTTTTGGGAGTCCATGAAATCCACAGTGATGTGATGTGATGGCTGTTGATGAACCATTCCTCTGTTTTTGACACATGTTGACCTCTGTAATGTGGTAAAGGATAGCCAGGTCATACATATACAGAGAAGGACAAATAAGTGATAAGTCAGTGCTTTTAATTCATTGTTGCATGAATTAATAACGTCTGATTTGGGACAAATTACGACTCATTCGGTATCGACTGCAGTGCAGATGGTTTTTGTTGAATTTGGGAAAAGAAAAAAAAAAAGTAGAAAAAGTTCATTGGGGACACATGTTTCTGCTCACATCTGCAATCTCTTGCTTAAAATAAAGGGACATGTTTTCCCATAAACCGTTTCATAAAATTGATGTTGGTGACAAAGCGTGAACGACTTATTGGGTTGATTGGCTTTGGCAGAACCTGAACATCAGTTGTACAACTTTAGACTTTCTAATTCCCATTTATTGTAATGTTGCTCAAGAAAACATCTAAACAGCATTAGAAAAGTGAAACTAAATTGAAACAGTGTGTCGTGTATTAGACAATAACGGGATCGGGTAAGATTGAGCTATACTCAAATATTAGATTCTTGACAAATCCTTTTTCCATAAAATGAGTCATAGCTTGAAAGTTAATTTCAAGCTTTCAAGAGCATTGTGTTCATGTCATAACACAAAGATTTTCAAAGCGAGACCTTAGGCTTCCCAGTTAGCGACGGTAAAGATCAGCACAGCTTGTTTCCAGAAGGGCCGACGTCTAACTTCACAGGGAAATATTTCTCATAATAGATGCGTGTCTGTTTTCATCTGACAGGAAAAGTTAGAAGAAAAGTCGACTGTGGAAAATGCACCCACCCTGCGGACAGATGGTTCTCCTCAGATTATTGAGGTCAGACCTCAGGTGACCTCTAAAAGTTTGGCTAACAAGGAAGCTTCTCAGTTGCCAAAAACTGGCCCCAATGGAATGATCATCAGAGGAATGACTTTTTATAAATCTGAGCCGGATCCGATGGTGGCAGACGATGGAGAGCCTGGAGAGAACTGTGAGTGTGGATGATGAGCATCAATCAAAAGATATCATTTGATTGCACACCCACATGAAGATTACATGCTGGTCTTTAGGAATAAGATACTACAGAGATGGGCAACTTTTATCACAGCAGGGGCCACAATCATGAGCATTCATGTCAACATTTAGAATAACGACCAATCTGAGCGATAATATACAAAAGACCAAATCATTTGTGTGTTTTTGTTTATTTAGTGTATTTTTGTGTTATTTTTTGTGTATATTTGTAGTCAAATTGTGTGTTTTGGGAGTCATTTTCGTGTGTATACTTGTAGTCGTCTTTGTGCATTTTTGTATTTTTCGGTCATTACCTCCACCAAGGAGGTCATATTTTAACGAAGTTTAATTCATTTGGTTCATTGTCTGTTAGCAGGATTACATCAAAAGTACCTAAAAGATTTTGACAAAATCAAGAAAACCACACGCCAAGAAGATTCCATTACAGTTTTGGAGGAAATCTGGATGAATGTACTGATTCTGGATCAGTTTCAATAGTAAAAAAAAATCCCTATATGTCTCATCATTGGCACAGTTTAAAAAATTCACATTTCGGTTTATTATTGACCGATCTTTATGACATTTGACCCCGTTATGTTGGGTTGGTTCTTCAATTAGTACATTGAGTTTTATCGCAATCCTTCGATAAAATGGGGGTGTCCATATGTTTAGACCTACTGTGTGGTTAGTAATTTAATTTTTGTGTATTTTGTTGTTATTTTGTGTGTTTTTCTATTTACATTGTGTATATTTGAGGCCATCTTGCTGGTTTTTAGAGTACATTTGTGTGTTTTTGTTGTTTTTCTACATAAATTCTGTGATTTTGTGTGTTTTTGGAGTAATTTTGTGTATTATTGCTGTTGTTTTGTGTATTTTTGTTGTCCTTATTTGTATTTTTCTGTCCTTTTATTAGTTCAGTTTGGGGGTCGCACATAATTAAACGTCAGTTGCCCATATCTGAGATAAAGCTTTGCAATGTACTGTGAGTTCTTTAAGTGACTTGAGATGTTTTTTCTAATGATATTTTTTCTGTCTAGTTTTTGAGTACCACGGCTTCAGTGGTGATGGTCCAATCAACCTCCTGATAGAAGAGAATCTTCTCTTACACAGAGATCCTCGCCCGAGGACACGAGCAGGATTAAGATCCTTCCAAACAATGATGACGGATCCTTCGTATGGTCGCCAACATGCAAAACCCAAAGAGAGCAGGTGGACTTCCTCTTCCAGTGATACCACATCACTGGATCTGTCTGCAGATGTACAGACTGACTCAAAGAGGAGTGTCACATCTGGATTGGACCCTACATCGCTCAGTGAAAGAATCCCAAGCACAGCGTCTCAGACAGCTGCAGGAATCACAGAGCAGACGAGCTCTTCTACGACTCAACCAGCGACCACCACCCAAACTGCTTCGGTACCAACCGAGACCTACGAGAACACAGTCTCAACAGAAAGCATTCCTACAATAACACCACAAAACACCCCCAGCCTGGAGCTCCACCACCAAGCAGACCCCAAAGCATCTCCCACTGCAGCGGATCCACGTGTCAATACCCAGAATCCAACTGCAAATACTCAAGGTTGGAGTCGCACGTCTGCTATGATCATCCCGACGACCCGTGCGGCCCAAACAGCCTCACAACACACAACTGAGAGCTTCAGGGCGACTGATGCTAGAACGCAACCAGACCACGCAAGAAACACCAACTTTACAGCATCAGACGAAATTCCAACGACCCACAGACGCACGACTGTTCCGTCTGATACTTCTCCACCTGTCACCACCACTCCGGCTTCTACCTCCAGTCCCACACAGGTTGCTCAGGTCAAACCTAAATACAAAATCAGCTGGGAAGAAGATGCCAAGGACGAAGCAGACTTGAAATCAGACAAACTAATGCAAACAGACAGAGAAGAGAAGAAAACAAGACAAGCTGGTAAGTATCAACTGTTTAAAACACCCCACAGGGAGCAGAGGGGTCTGTTATAACTCAGACTTTATTATTTCATTTTTCATGGAATAGAACAAGGGATTCTTTTAAGCATCAGTTTTCTTAGCTAATGTTGTGTCGTCTCCTTTCCGCGGTTAAAGCAGAAGCCTCTAATTATTCTCAGACCATCGTGACGTCGGTTAGGATGATATTTCACTGCTTCTGAAGCCTTCCTCACCCACAGCTCTTTGCCTTACGTTTTATTTTTTTCAACAGAGGACTGTAAGGACACTTTGGCAATGATTTCCGAACCAGTTACTCTCAACACCTACGGCAGGAGCGAAGGAGCATGGATGAAGGATCCCAAGTCCAATGACGACAAAATCTATGTCACAAACTTCTATTATGGCAACAACCTCCTGGAGTTCAGAAACCTGCAAGTTTTCCAACAAGGTAGGAGTCCGAAGACGCTGGCCGAACTGGTTTTCAGGTCCAAAAACAACATTAATAGCATCACTAACGGGATAAAATTAACATTATAAGAGGAAAAAAACATGAGAATAATTTTCTTTTTTATAATATATTTAAATGTTTATTTGATAGGGCCAGTGCACAATAATAAACACCTATTTTAGTAACAATAGATGCAGAGGTGTCCCGATCCGATTTTGATATCGGTCCGATATCAGCCAGAAAACGAATATCAGATTTTATCGCACTGCATCTAAAATCACCGATATAAGCTCTCCGATATAATGTTCCGCTCCAGCACTTCTATCCATCGGTGACTGTGGTTCAGACTCCAACAAAGTAACCTACTGACTATTGTTCTCTGTTTGAGTAACATCATATAATCAAGACTTTTATAACATTCCACAATACAAAATAAGTCATAAAAGGATGTATGATTCGTGCTGGTATCGGATCGATATCGGCCGATGCGCAAGGTCGCAATATCGGTATTGTATCGGAAGTGGAAAAAGTTGTATCAGAACATCCCTTAATAGCTGTAAATATGGCGGATTATAGAAATAATTCTCATCATCCCACAGTCCCTAGACAGGTAAGAAACAAATCTAGCAACGAGACAAAAAAAAACAAGTCCACAAATTAGATTGAAAACACATACAGTATATACAGAAGAGAACACGAAGTTAAGGCAAATATATCAAGACATTATGAAAATAAAGATGAAATGAATTTAATATACAAATAAAGTTTAAAAAATATATAAAACAGTCTGAAAGTTTAGCCATGCATGTTATTTTTGAGTGTGTGAGTGGTTTTTTTTTCTTCCTCCAACAGACCAAAAATGTTGAATTGAATGAACTTTCATGATCTTAGCTCATAGGAGTTTAGATGTTTGTCTTGTAGACAGACTAGCATCCTGTCCAGGATGCCTACAGTTGAATAAAGGAACTTAAAAAGTGTGATTTCGGATAGATACAGTAAGATTTGCTTTGTTATTGTTACTGAATCCTGACATGAAGATCTTGGCACTCAGTATTCTTCATTAATTCCAAATAAAGCCATTGAAAGAAAAGGCACAAACAAAGCATGAGAATGAGAAATGTTGGCCTAATCATCAGTATTAGGATTGTTTAAAAACAAATTGGTTTTCCCAGTCCTTTGATGCCAAGAAATATGCTCTGCTGAGTGAAGGCAGAATAGAAACCAAATCAAAGTTTGTTGGATCTTCATGCGTTTTCTTGTTTCCTCACCTTCTCCAGGTCGTTTCACCAACTCCTACAAGCTACCTTACAACTGGATTGGTACAGGCCACGTGGTGTACGACGGCGCCTTCTACTACAACCGCGCCTTCTCTCGTGACATCATCAAGTTTGACCTGCGACAACGTTCTCTGGCGGCCTGGACGTTGCTCCACGACGCCCTGTTCGAGGAGACGTCGTCGCCTTGGGAATGGAGGAGCCACTCGCACATCGACTTCGCCGTAGACGAGAGCGGCCTGTGGATCATCTACCCAGCGCTGGACGACGAGGGCTTCTTACAGGAAGTGGTCGTTTTGAGTCGACTGAACCCCACAGACCTCAGCATGCAGAGGGAGACCACCTGGAGAACCGGGCTCAGGAAAAAACATTTTGGGAACTGTTTCATCGTTTGTGGCGTCCTGTACGCTGTTGACAGCTACAACAATAAGAACGCAAACTTGGAGTATGCCTTCGACACGCACACAAACACTCAGATGATTCCCAGGATGCCGTTCACCAACAACTACACCTACACCACGCAGATAGACTACAATCCTAAGGAGGGGATTTTATATGCATGGGACAATGGACACCAAGTAACATACAATATAAAATTTGCTTATGTAGAAACTTAGGAAGGGAATGACTTCCATTGTCTAGTTCAATAGTTTGTATGGATTGTGGATCAGTCCAGATTAAAGGCGTGTAGCAGGAGGAGAATTTTAGACCACAAAGAACTTTTTAAGGACTTAATTTTAAAGGTTTTAGTCAATGTTTAAAATTGTGTTTTTTCAAAGAAAATTAATGAGCGTGTTAATGTTGTAAGAAGGTAAAGTTGTTGTATATATTAGTGTAAAAAGCCACCCATGATTAATAGATCCAAGGAGGAGTCAGAGATGCAGTGGCGTGACACGTCATTTTAAATCACTCTTAAATTTCGGATGGTTTTCTGTTTTGCATTATTTACTATGTGGCTTTGCATCCAATGCCACAATCCCATGTCTTATGAAAGCACATATTTTCTGAATGTCAGAATGTCCTAAGAAGACTGCAATAAAGTTCATACAAACTCACACTGTCTTCTGTTTAATGAGCTTTTTTTTTCTCCAATGCCAGACGTTAAGAAGAGGGAATAAATTCAAAATATGCTGTGAGAAAATCCAGTGTTTATTGACTTTTTTTTTTCTCTCCATATGAAAACAATACAAACCCTTCAGAAACAAGGTATAAACTGTATTTTTGTCTTTCTTATATCTAAAGTCTAAAACAGTGAGAAACCCTTTTGAACCAAACATATTTTTAAAAACCAAAAGAAAGAGTACAGAAAAAGGAAGAAAACAAAAATCCTGTTTGTGTGTTTATGGAAAAATGTTGAGATTTTAAAAAACACATCTGTACAACCCTGAAGTTACAAGAAACACACATGTGCACAATTATGTGCCGTTTGATCAGTACAAACAACTGGCTGGGATAGTCACGATTTATATTTGACTTATTTAGAATCCAATCTGCTCCACGTTTTAGGCAGGAAAGACTAACTCTTGTAAACGAAGCACAAAAAGTTGAATAATAAAAAAAAAAGAACATTATCTCAATAAATCTCGTCCTCTTTATCGTTCTTTTAAATGGTGCCACATTTGTAGAAACATGCATTGTGCAATGAGCAGCTTAGCTGAGTCCGTTAAAAATGTACCTTTCTTTTTCCTGATGTTAACTTCTGATTGGATAAAGGTCTGATCACACAATGGTCTGTAGCGAGCTCCTCCTTGACCCCCCCACACAGAGCAGAGTCTATCCAGACCACCTCCAGAGACTTAAAGTGTCTCTTATCATGCCACAGTGACCAACACATCTTATGACATACTGGAGAATGAAGGGCTTTACCACAGCGATGTAAGGACGACGCACCACAATCATCTAATCCACCAAACACTTCCAAACAACCTAAAGGCTGTTTGACAATGTCATATCCCACATACTCTCGTGCCCAACACATGTGGCACCATTTAAAAGCTTTCTAACTATAGGGTTCATCAGTACAAAAATAAATAAAAAAACCAAGAATTAAAAAAACACATATTCCCCTTTTTCTAACTATGAGGAATTCGATGTTTACCACCAATAGTGCAAATTATTGCATCAAATAGTCACATTTGAATTTGAAAATTCACAAAATTGCCTCAACATGTGGACAGAATATTTAAGGTCTCAACGTTTCACACATTGAGCAGCAAACAGACACAGATTGTTAAAAAATGAAGAAACATGTCTGTGAAATTTTACAATGTCTACCCACTAACAGTTTTAACAACTAAAATATGCACATTTTGCTCTGCTCCACATTCATGTTTAAAAGTTTAAAAAAATTGTTAAGATATAGATTTAGACCGACGTTTAAGCGAGCGATATTGAGGTCAAACAAAAGCTGAAAGACAGAACAACTTCTGTTCTGAAACGCTTCGTGTGTGGTGCTAAAGTGTAAGCACGAGGAATCCTTAATTTAATGGAAAACAGCCAACAGCATTGTGATCAGCCAGCTGCTTTTTTACAGCTCACTACCTGAGTTTACTGGACACCTCTAGTGGTGCAGTAAAATCATTGGAATTAACTTTTTAACTATTTATTTGCAGAAAGACAGACGGCTCGCCCTTTTCCTCTGCTAGATTGTAGATATTGGTTATGTTCCTTCCCTTGTACAGTGTGTTCACCTGTCTTTAATCAATAATGGTAGCCTGTTTATTCTGTGTGCTGATTTACAGCTCACATGCACATTAAATAAAAGAGTATTCTGCACAGACAAAAAAATATAATAACTGACAAAACAGAGGCGCGCTGCTCAAGGCTAAAATGTGTTATGATGGGGTTGACTCAGGGTTCAATGTTCTGCCCCCTGCCACTAAACAATTAGCCCTATGTGTGCGTGTGCTGTCTGGGGTTGCAGGGAGAAGTCGCATCTGCTCAGACCACCTCTGGGTATCAGCCGCGCTAAAGAATGAGGTGGACGGCTGCTGTTATTGCTGTCACTCTGAAGCATTCCTGCAGATTACATTGAGAAAAATCCCAAATAATTGAACTCTGTGTGTGTGTGTGTGTGTGTGTGTGTGTGTGTGTGTGGGGGCTCAACAGCGTGAAGGGATTCATCATCACCTCGGGAGTCAAACAGAGACGTATCTCGTGTTGGTCTTGGAGGGTTTTATAATTGGGTTTGAAAGGATGCAACTGTTGATGGCGACTTTACGCAGAGCCCATGAGAACTCCAATGGGAGGCGCGGCGCTGTCCGTCGATGAGTGCTGATAAAAAGTGTCCGTGTGGTTGACACGCAGCAAAGGTGGAATGCTGGAGGTCCTGATGTGGAGGATCCTGGTGTCTGTTACTTCACAGTCAATCTGCATCATCACCTGAAACTCTTCGTTCTGTATGACGCTGTCTGTGGTGATAAACAAAGAGGAAAGAGGTCGTTGGTGCACAGTTTTAAACAATTACGGACTCCAACCATACCCTCAATAGATAAACTGTTTCCACATTTCATTTCAATGCACTACAGAGTCTGTGGGTGGAGGCAAGGATACAGATGGTGTTCGGAGGTAAGTCACACACTGGATTTCTCCATCCTGGGAATAAACAAAACAGCGCTAAACAAAAGGAGGAGGAGCAAATTAAAAAGTAGAAAAGACAGAAGTCTGGTAAAAGTGTGGGACAAAAGGCTTTCCCAAGGCTTGACCTGTTATCAAGCAATAGCTGCTTTCATGTATTGGAAAATTCACAGAAAACAAAACATGGCTTGTGGTTTGCCAAGGTCAAGTTTACTTCTACTGGGGGAAAACCCACATTTACAGAAAATGATGCACAAAGGCATCAAAAAGCCCCATATGGCTGGCACACATGCATGCACGTGCACACACGCACCTCTGCCAGATTTATGTGACCCAGAAAATGAGGCGTCTTAAAAGTCTGGCTCCTGCAAATCCTTGTCTTAAAGGCTGCAGTGTTTTCCCCAGACACCTGCATGAGACATCTGCTTCGTCGTCACCTTCCAAGGTTTCATAGTCCAACACTTGAAAGCAAGCGGCACTCATCAGACGGGTCAAGAGATTTATAAACTCAAGTACGGACAAAGGGCCAGATACGTTCGGCTGTAGCGTCCAGTCAGGCACAATAAAGGACTAGGCAATGGAGTTTGGCCTAGATGAGATTAAACCAAGTCCAGACCCTGAACAAAGATGAATTTGACTTCCTAGATACACAATAAATCCTTCAACACATTGTTGAATGCATGAATGTTAAAAACATTAGAAGATCAACCATTTTTCCACACCTGCAGAGACTCTTCTCTTCACCTCAATCCGAAGGCATTTCTTCAAACCATCCTGTGTCCTTCTGTGTGTGTATTCATGTGCATACTTACTTTTACAGAGCTTTTTTCTCACTGTCTCATGGTCCTCTCCCTGTTACACATTTAAACCTTGGCTCTCGATGTTTTGAATTAACACCAGCAAATGCAGTCGCTGCAGGCTGCAAGTTTTTGCTATTAATTGCAAACCTCAAAAAAAACAAAACCTCATGTTGAACAAAAACTAAAGTAAAGTTTGCAGGGTGGCCATTACCATTTTCTTCAACCGCGACGATCGTTGTGCGGCAAATCTTATTGCATTTTAATGCACTGATGGCTGTTAAGCTAAAGCCAGCGAATGCCAAAGTAATTCAATGAACTATACACAAGCATTGCCCCTGATTACCATCAACTGATGTTAACAAGCCTTTCATCAGGTTTTGCATGTGTTGGCAGACCTTAAACGCAGTTAAAGTTTGAACCATAGAAATGTGTAAGTGCAAAATAATTGCACGCTAATGTTATTAACAAATGACGCACGTGTTTTTACCAGACTAATGTGACCAATCAGTCAAAAAATCCAAAAGTGTGAGTGAGGACAGTGCATTCCAACTGCAGAGAGTGCTTTAGTCTTCAGCTACAGACGACAGCACTGTGGGGGATGTTGTTTACATTCAGTGGGTAAGTCATCTGTCATATATGCACACACACACACACACACACACACACACACACACACACACACACACACACACACACACACACACACACACACACACACACACACACACACACACACACACACACACACACACACACACACACACACACACACACACACACACACACACACACACACACACACACACACATATAGTTCTGCTTTGAGCACTCTAGGCCTTTTAGCTCAGCGCTAATTTCACTGAAGTAAAAATAGAGACTGCGTCGTGTCTACTATGACTGATCCACCTGTAAATGATGTCATCCTCTTACCATTCCCACTCCTCCAAACATGTCACTTCCATTAGATTGAGCAACTTTCAAACTGAAGGGATCTTTAAATAAACACACCTCAGCCCCTTTAAACCATTGCAGCTGAGCCCAAGCATTTTAGGAGCAAATCCATGAGGTTAAAAACTTCAACGAAACCACAGATATGTGGACATGCTGTACATCAAAGTCTCAATCACCAACTTTACATTATAGACAAAGACAGACTGAACCAACACTCCAGATTATCTAGAGTCGATCCACTTCTTCCAGATGAAAACCATTTGGTGACTGGAGACTGAAGGCATTTCTCATGGAAAGCGAAAACAAGGAGCTGGAAAGAATTACCAACCAGTGTGGAATAATGGTGCTCTCCTCTAAAGTTTCTACACGACAACATATGTACATTTGCAATTACTTTCTTTATTGCTTCAAACAAAAACAACATAGATCTATACTGTTACTTAAAGACTGTCATTCATCAGCATGGGACATGGACATAGAAACATTCTAAGCCTCTGTTGGTGAGGTTTAAACAGTCTTTACTGGTGCGTCAATACAAAATCATTAAAAACATCTTCCCTTACAATAGACAAATGGCATATGGTATTCATACAAACATCTGAAGTAGGGTTAGTGATGAAGCTGTCAGGCCTAAATCTGGAGAAGAAAAACACATCAGGGCTGATAAATCTCCATGAATGCCACCTTTCTTTGGTAATAACATTTTCCTTACATGGAACTCCTGATTCTCAGAAGACCAACCAAGAACACTGTTTACCTTCATCAATCCAAATCAAAATGCTCTCCCAGAAAACAAAAAAGTCAAATTATGCTTGCTAAGTGAGCGGCTCATATTCTATTGACTCGCTTCTTGGTTAAATCACTGAGTGAAACAAACTATTTGTGATGAAAAATAATGATTGATACTATTGATCACAAACAATGAAAACTCTCTAGAGTCATTTTTTCTAAATTCGTTTAACAGTATGAATTCAATGAAAATCAAACCTGACAGCATGAATACAGTGTTTTGGACAAAAAATGGTCAACAGGAACATTGTCAAAAACTGCACCGAAAACCTATTTTTCCTGAATCTGTTTACAGCTCGTCTTAAATTGACTAGACAAAACATTACAAACCTACTGTTGTATCTGTGATGCGGCACTTACCATTGATATTCACTGCCGGCAGCAGCACAGACATCTTGGGCCGTCTTCCCTTGTTGTGGTTGGTTGCAGGAAGCAGGAGATGATCCTGAGAACAAAAGGAGAAAAAGGTCATCCGGTGGAAATTACAGCACACCAGGAGGTAAGTTAAAAGATCGCCTGTTTGTTGATCAGAGCTGAGAACTTGGCAGTAATCTCGCTCTCAGTGCTTTTATTTGTTTCCGTAGTTGTTTGCTGATGTTGTTGTTGTTATACTTGGAAGCTAAGATGATGCTTAAAAAGTAATTGCAATAATCCAGTTTATTGCTCAGCTTAATAGTCTTGGGGCCTTCACTGATTTGTGCACAGATGGGAGGCAAAGTGGTGTAGTGGTTAGCACTTATGCCTCACAGTAGGAAGGCCTTGGGCTAAACTGCCACGGTAGAAACATGAGACCCTATTGTGTGGTGCTTGGATCTAAGCTTAGGTAAAAAAGAAAGGCTACGTTTAATCAATAGGAATCTGTAAATTGTATTTCTTGTGAGCACAGTGTGTGCTCTGATGCACAAATAGTTATTTGATCATATGAATAAAATATCCAAACTGGATTTGATATTTACACAAAGCATTGTAACTAGTGACGCACCAAAATTGGGATTAAAATCAAACCAGCGCGCCGCAATCAAAGCACATAGAGCGTCTCCAAGAACATGCTTGGATAATAAAGCTAAGAAACTGATTTTTATAAAGAACTTCAATGCACTTTGTGTTTTAATGAGAGAAAATATTTAATTAGACTCTCTTTCAGCAGCTCAGTCACTTATAAGCCTGTACATTATTATTTAATGTAAGTTAAACCTTTAGTTTTATATTGTGCAATGCTGGAATGTCAGTGCTAAACAAATATTTTCATATTTTTTAATTGATTTATTCTTTGAACCATTAATATTATTTTATACAATTGCAATAATTTAATTTTAGTGAGGTTATTACACATTCAGAGCCATAAAAGCAATGGGACTAATAATTTGCTTAATTTATTTCGATGTTTCGGTTTTCGGCCAAGAATTTTCATTTCGGTGCATCCCTAATTGTAACAATACATCAAAAGTAACTGAATAAAAACACATATTAGACAAATGCAAAGGAAAATAAGTGAGTTAAAAAATAAGTTAACTTGTTCAAATTTGTAATTCATCAAGTCAGGAAGAGTTATTTCCTAAACAAAGAATACTACATTCATGTCAGGATGAAGTATCAAAGATTTGCTTCCTTTGTTGCGACAGTAAAATAAAGTGTGATATTACCGTAATATGTGCAACATAGGATAAATGGTAATGCCGTGTGATGCATTTTGTGCTCTTATCCACATTAACTGGCATCCCACACACAGGTGGCTATCTGTGGTTAAACACGAGTCTTATCGATCTTTGCTGCTAGTAGACCAGTTTCAGTGACCTTTCTCAGCCACGAGCTGCAGTAAAAGAAACCAGTGTTTCCACAGCTTCAGTTCACACCTTCCCTCAGCACCAGGTGCTGCAGTAACATATAAAAACAATGAGGAGGAGGGCACAGCGGTCTCAGAATTGAATGTTTTCCATCACCTCACAGCACAGGTGGTGAAAAAAAGGCCTAAACACATACCTTGACCTTCACATGAACCTTTTTGATCCCATAAGTGACTCAAAGTGCTTGGTTGTCTGGGCAACAACAGGAAACAACCAACCATAGTGAGCAGTAATGACTGGTTAGCAAACTCCACATGAATTATATGTTAAAAGCATTATCTGTACCTGTCAACCATATGAATTATCTGTACTCGGAGTGGGCGGGGTCTAATCCAAAAGTGGAGGGTATTTAACCCGGAAGTGGGTTGTGTTGTTTTGAAATGGGTGGGGCTTTAACCGGTATGTTATTTGAAGCATGCAATTGATATGGGTTGATCAGAATTTGTTATGTTTATTTCCGATTATAAAACTATTTACAGGACAACATCAACATTGAGCTTCAGATCAATGGTTTTGATCACGATAGCAAAAAAACTATTTACACAACAACTTTTGCCACAATGAATACAACACATGCGGTTGCAATTATGAAGTAAAATGTAATGAACAAGAGTTTTCATACTCAACAGAACTTTCCACACCAGGTGTGTGTGTGAGAGAGAGAGAAAGAGCGAGAGAGAGATAAAGTGTATAAAAAAAAAAACAAAGAAAAGAAACCCCAACTGTTAGCGGAAAAGACCCGCAAACCTGAGTGACTGAGGGAGAGACGGAGCACGCAGACCGGAGCTGCTGCAGGACACATTAAGTAACAGCAACACATCTGTATGTGTGTAGAGGAGGAGCGCTGTGACTGACACAGAACGCAGACACAGTCAGCTCTCCAATAAGGATTTTCATTCAATCCGAGCACATATATTGACTTGTATTACTCGTATAATGCTCGTACTCGGCAAAAGTGCTTTATCTGTACCTGATACTTGTTTCAGCCGAGTATCCGGCTCAACTCTCGTTGAAATCCACTGCTTTGGTTCCAAGGATACATAAATTAACCAATTTTCACTATGAATAAAACCCATTACTGCTCAGTTGTTTCCTGACCTCGTCAGGCTTTCGACTCAAACAAAGTTTTGTTCTAGTTGTTGCAACCATCTCTGTGTCAAAATGGAGGCAAAAAACTTTGTAACTCACAATGAGAAAAGAGAAAAAATTGCCTATTCATGAAAAGTTATAACGGTCACTAACTTACCAGTACTCAGAGGTCAAATCAAATCCCTGAGGTTTATTTACCATCAAGTAAATTGCTGAAATTAAGTCCAAAGAGTTGATGAATGCAATTTATCAATGTCGATTAGTCACATTTAGATTAGAAAACAATGTGCTCACGATTCCCAAGACTCTAAAATAATTGTACCGGACACAAACCAGATGGTTACACCCTTGAAATTGCATTTGTCATCATCCACGCAGACATTTCTTCACAAGTGCAACCTTTGTTGTTTTTTTTGAGAGGAAAAAAAAAACAATTATTTGACACATATAAAAATGTTTTCATCTCTTGATAATATGAATAATTATTTAATGTGAACACACTGTTTCACCTGACAAAACAAAACTTGTGAGCCATTTAAACTTCTTGTGAAATTCTGACCTCATTTTAACCCTAGAGTGAGATTCTGTGAGTCAGTCGTTTCTCATCATCACTGATTAATACTTACCCTCCGAAAAGATATGACGTAAAAAGTGTCAGCACGTCGATTGAGTTCATCAAAGAAGTCGCTGTAGGTACGTTGAGGTGCGTAGTAAACCTGCAGCTCACTGCCAGGGTTTCTAAAGGAGAATTACATTAGAAAAGAACAAACAAAAAAAGTCAAAACTAAAAAATAAAATTCTTCCAAATAAAGTCAGAAAAGAAATAGGCAAACTGGATTTTAAAGTGCAACACGTGTGTACAAGCCAATGTTTTTAGGAGTTTTGTGAGCAGTAATTGGGAACTAAAATAACAGGGAAAACCATTATAAATTAATAAACAAACATTTTTTTTACCTATGTTTTAAAGCAAAAAAAAACCCAGTTATCCATTTTAGCCTGTTAAAAATTCCAAATCAGGTGATTAAAAATATCGGCATGAGGACAAGCACAATCAAAATGACTAATTCTTCATCAACATCAACTTAGGAGACAAAAACATGCAGCTTATTTAGAGCTTGTTTAGAGCTGCATTGTGAGATTCGTGGAAAAAAATCAAAAAAAAAAAACACCAGTGTTTGAAGCCCCTGTGTTTGGGCTGCGAGTAATTTGGTAATCCACCAAGGTCTTTGGACCGCTGGACACTGTTGTGGAAGATGATGCAAGAGTTGCCGGGACAACTGATACATAACAGTGACACACTGCCGTGTCTTTGTGGGAAACACAAGCAGGTTTTTGGAGTTTTTGCACATTAATCCAACTTTGTGTGGGCACCAATGCAGAACCAGAGCCTGATGAACTTAGTGGGAGTGTATTATGTAAGGCGTTGTGTTATAATATTGATGTTCTGTGCATTTTTATTAGACTAAACAAGGATGCTTTTATTATTCTAGCTGCTTTGAAACAAACTAGCCTAATTTAAATGACAGATTTATCAATTCTGTCTTATTTTGCTGAAACATTTATGACAACAAGAAACTGAAAAAAAAAAATACAATTCCAAAAACTTAACAATGACTCACCTTTTCTCTGGAGTTGCTGTATAATGGACGGTTGTAATCTGAGCACTGCTCCCCCCGTCATTCTCTGTTTTCTGTAGGAAACACAGAAAAAGGTTGATCATATAAAGTTATCATGCAAACTGGATGATAAATGAACACACAGACAGTTCAAAATCTAGCATTTGAACATTTTAAAGCTTTACATTTAGTATATTTATTATACACTTTCCCACATAGGGATCTTTTTCTGATTCAGGAAGAACCTTTGAAAAGAAGAGAAATGGCACCTAAAGGTAAACATAGCCTTCTGCTGGACACTAAAATCTTTGAATTTATGATCATACGATGCTCAGAGCAGGTGAAATTACACACATTTTCTCTTTGTATTTACATTAATCGAAATAATAAATACACACCACCTGAGTTGCTTTAGGTGGCCTGGGCATATTGTGACAGATTAGAATAAAATATAGACAAAGCACAGGAGGCACTAATCCTTGAGCATCCCTCTAAGTGCTATGTGTATTTTCTTGATTAAACTCAAAAAATTTCAACAAAAAGCATTGAGCGTAACATATGGAGGGATGTCGAGTGTACGGCCCATTGACTTTTTAGTTTCCTGAAACATGCCGCGGTGACTTACAATAATAGTCCGTGTGGGTTTGTGACCAGTGCTACTCGTGCGCCTGGATTTGGTCTGCTGCACCTCATGACGATGGACCCAACCTCTCAACTCATGTACCATCCTGCCAAGTTAACACAGAGAAACTTAGATTTTTTTTTTTTAAAAAGTCAGAACTGGGTTGGGTTTATTTTCAGAAAAAAGTACAGACTTATGACTATGAGCGAGTAGAAGGTAACATGCATTACTTACTCAAAACACTTGGTTCTGTTTAAAGGCTGGCAAGGAGGAGATGGTCTAAGATAGACGGGATCCTTAACCACCATCAGCGCCTTATCCTCAGCGCTGAAGCTAAACAGGAGAAATACACAGATTATTAAACATACTTTTAAATCTATGTGGACCATTGTAAAAATGTTTGATCACATAATTAATTTCAATTGTTTTGAATATAAGTTCAGGGTTAAAATTTTTCCACTGGAAAGGCCCGTTTATGCTCAACTTTCAATACAGATACAAACCAAGCTTTCTGTCAGTTTATTACCTATTTAGGCTTGCCCTGCAGTACCACCACTAACCACTAACATTTCACTGTCAACTGTCCAAAATAATGGTTCTTAACCTGGGTTCCATCACATGATGAGTCAGTCGCTGGGGTCAAAACACATAATAAACTTCCACGATAAACTACTTTATTAAAAGATAAATTACGTTAATCTATCCATTTTCTGACCGTCTTGGTCCTTTTTTAGCGTCACAACGGTCTGCTATATAAAGGACGTATTCTGCAGAAGAATCACTAGTAGGTCATATAATGAAATGCGATGAAATGTGAAGAGTTCTCAAAGCAATAACCATATGGCCCCAACAGGTCAAACACTCTTAGACAAAAAACAACAGGCAAAAAGTCAGCTACCACAGAACAGATTTGTAAACAGTGCTGATTGGCTGCACGAGGCACTGTTTGACTTTCATCCTCAGATATCACTGCGTCTTCAATTACAAATGTCAAACTGTGTGAATGATTATCCTGCCTGAGGTGCTGATGTAAACGTGTCACCCCCCCCCTACATACGGCCTGTCACATTCATTGCACCTCATGTTCATGCACCTAAATGTCCTGGAACACGTCAGACCGATGGGGC
Organism: Gouania willdenowi; assembly: GCF_900634775.1. NCBI lineage: Eukaryota > Metazoa > Chordata > Actinopteri > Blenniiformes > Gobiesocidae > Gouania > Gouania willdenowi. Next base: position 21,550,193 of record NC_041047.1, on the reverse strand, counting down.
TCGATCCTCTGTCTTACTGTGGGGCCCCTTCTAACGTTGTACGTCGCACACCTTCCTGTCAAATGGGGACCAAAGATTAAGTTGCACATATCCCCACCATCAATGTCTCGCTGCTTGGTACCGTCACCCCTTTAGTGGGGGCTAATGTGTTCCTTCCTGCCAACACAGGCTTAATGGACCAGGGAAATCTGATACAGCAGATGAATGGTTTCTGTTAAAATGCGAAATACTTTACAAAAAGTTGGTATTGTGACTAGACATTAGATGCTCTGACCACCTCGCAAAACAATATTTTCCTGACATGGGGGCTTCAGGTACCAGGAATGTTATTTGTGCAATTTACAAATGCAACTGCTGAGCCGTGATGGCTTTTAGAATGGAAAGAATAATATATAACATTTCAGAAAAATAAACATTTGCTAATGATGTAACAGTGGATGTCGACGATTGTCTAACCCCTACTTTCCCGCCTTGTTACTAGTAAACTGACTGGCTATATATCCAGAAGTCTGGGTAGATTCACAGCGCACATTTGGACAGGTAATAAGCTGACGCACGTGCTTACTTATGTAGTAATGAGCCACGCAAGCACAGACTGAGAGCTTGCACAGCTGCATCCTGGTATAGTTACATGTGGGTAAACAGAGTTTTGAAATGTTAAACGGGCAAGTGAAGGGTGGGAGGGATTTGGGTTAGGTTATTACCTGTCAGCCATTGCAGGATGGCCTTGACGAGGAGTTTCAGAACCTACAGCCACATCAGTTTCTGCCTCTGGTGAAAACCCCAACAGGTGTCTGCGTCTGGGCTGTGTTGAGGGAACCTCAATTTTGGAGCCATCCTGAAACAAACTAATGAAGGACAAAATACGAGTTTAGATGAGAAGGGAAACAGACAAGTAGGGTAAAATGAGGACATGTAAGTTCAAAACAACGGCAACAATTTGGACCTGGATCTTACAAATAATTTCATTACTTGTAGCCCACATTTGATTCTTTTTTGTTTTGTTTTTTTGTTAGCAGAATGTGAATGACTGATCTCATTGGTAAAACCAAAATCCCACCAGGTTACACACACAAGCAAAATTACACAGAGAAACTTTCGGTGGTATTACTACTCTGGGTGGCATAAGGGACCCAACTTCAGGGCGGGCATGTTTTACATTCCAAAGGAGAGTCCAAACATAAAACACACACAGATGTGAACACAGGTACAGATCTCAGATACAGTGACTTCTACTACAGTCTGAATGAAGAGAAAACTCAATTACAGGATGCCTGAAATTTAATTTGGTCAAGATAAAGAGAAAAAGAAGAGAAGGCTTTCAACAGAGAAAATAAACCCAAATCCAATAAGTACATGTTTACATCCTGGTCAGAAAACTTGACTTACCAATAGAAAACAACTTTAGAATGTAAACATGTCTTTACAGTTACAGTGAGATGGATTGTGTGCTGCATTTGTTAAACTAATTTCTCAATCGTTAACTAGTCACAAACCTTTTTGAAAAGACTTCTGTAGCTGGTGTTTTACATTCTCAAATGATTAACAATTACACTGACCCCATGACATCTTTGACTCATCCACCCATTCGTCTGAACTCTAGCCACAATATCATCAAAGAACTACAATTTTTATAAATTAATCATCGCTTTCTCTTCCAGTTAGTTCCACTCCACCCAGAATAAGACAGACCTTTAACAGAAAGGGAGACCAAAATACTGTACATCGCCTTGTGGATTTGACTCAAAGCTTTAAGTGTAGGTAATTTAGATTGATTTGATTAATTTGTCAAAGTACGATAGGTCGAACACACACAGCTGCTGGAAAGGACCAAATGTTTTACAAATACAAGGCAAAACAACAATAGCAAAGGATATGTGCAACACCACAGCAGCATTTACACTTATTGTTGAATCATTTGTTGGAAAATAACTCTGTTTGATGATTATCAAATTAAAAGAAGAGTTTAACAACCATAATGTTAATGAATCCATAATGACCAAAGTTTAGTGTAAACTGCTTCTAAAGGAAATATTACAATCAATGAAGCTATCTTTCATATCTAGCATGAGAAGCTTGATTCTCAGAATGAGTCATGGGGTTTCCCATTTGTTTTCCTTCAGTAATCTAATACTTGTGTATCCACACAATATGTTGCAGCAAAATGAAATCCTTCTGCCATCAATGTTCTTCTGTGGTTGGATAAAATCCCAGCCCCTTGACACCAATTCCCACTGAATGAAGTAATTCGTTGTGTTATACACTCACCTCATTGGCCCAACATTTATCACCAGGAACACCAAGACCACCATGAGGCACACGGCTCTTCTTTTGGGTGCTGTGGCCTTTAATACATTGTTCTGTAGAAAAATAAAAAGTGAAACAGACTGAAATCTCTCCACTTTTCTTTCAAGCCATGCTTTTCCATTATGTCCTGCCACTCACCTGGCTCAGCAGGCCTTCCAGCTGCCTCTTGAGGTTCCCATTCTCAGACTTGAGTGCCTCGTTTTCCGTCATCGCCATTTTTAGGCGAGCCTCTAGCGAGAGCAGATAGTCCTTTTTCTTTTTCCGTGACAGGGAGGCCGACTCTCGATTCTTGATCATACGCTGCTGCTTCTGGGACAACTTTGACTGGAGTGAGACAAGAATAACATGTGATGATGTTATTGTTACTGTTTAGGTTAAGGCAGGTATTTAACCTTTCATCCACTCAGCACCTACGCCTTCAGGAAAAAGTGGTGGTCATTATGAGACTGCGTTAAACCCCTCCTGTGTCACCTGTTAGACTGTAAATCATGTCTTTTTTTTTCTCACTAGCATCACATCATGTTTACTTAGCCTGTGAGGGTTTTTAGGTAAAAAAAAAAAAAAAAAAACTAAGAAAAAGGTTTGCAGTTTAGTGACATTACCAAAGATTTGTAGTTAAAAATGTCTTGCAAAATGTTTTGTTAAATTACACAGTAAATGTGAATAACATTACACATTGACTATTTTTATTACCTCCACCAAGGAGGTAATATTCTCACCAGTGTTTATTTACTTGGGTGTGGTTTTTTGTCTTTTAGCAGGATTAGCGGATTTTGACAGAATTTTAACCAAAGACAGACCGTGCACCATGGAAAATTCCACTAAATTTTGGAGCGGATCCAGATAAATACACTGAATCTGAATCAGTTTAAAATATCAAAAAAATATAGATCTCTTAACATTGTCAAAATTTCAAATCATAATTGACTGATCTTTATGAAATTTCACTCAGTTATGTCAGGTTGGCTCATCAAGTCCCACTGAGTTTCATCCAGATTGGATCCCGATTGAGACTTTCATGAAGATTTTTGGAAAAGATGGGGATGCCCATACATTTGGACCTACTGGATTGTTATTATTGGGGATATACGTTTCCTTCAAGCCTTATATAGCAAAAACAATACTTGGCACTTGGCAGAGTGCTCTTATTTACGATTGCTTAAGTCTGTTCAGTACGGTGGCTGGGACGTGTCAGGTGAATGCAAAAAGGTCACAACACAAATGCAAAATGGCCACAACGGAAGTGTTTCCACAACGGAAGTGTTTCCGACGGACCGGTATTACAGACAAACACGATTCTGGTGGATGTTTTTAACCCGCCAGAACAGAGAAGAACAGAGAAGAAGACATCGAAACACGTATGAAAGTAAGTGAAAGTTGATTAGGATACTCTTATATTTTTCATATTAGGCTATCATATCATAATACCGGTCCGTCGCAAACACTTCCGTTGCGGAAACACTTCCGTTGCGGAAACACTTCCGTTGCGGAAACACTTGCGTTGTGGCCATTTTGCATTCGTGTTGTGACCTTTTTGCATTCGTGTTTTTCTGTAAATGCATTCACCTGACACCTCCCAGCCACCGTAGTTCAGTATACATCATGAAACTTACAGATTTACAACCTTATGGATATGTTTGAAGCTAATAAAAAGGGCATAAAAAGCTAAACTGTAAAAAAAATAAAACAGGAAACCCAAACAGATGGGGAAGGAACTCAACTAAAAATCCTGCTGTTTTCCTTTATTATTCTCACCAGGACTGAGTTCTTGACTGCTGCTGTTTCAGTTTACAACAGTGATAGAATTATAAACTAACATGTTCAAGATGTGTCTCGACTTTAATGACAACTCTGCAAACAATAGGAACTTTAACAACTCGCCAGAAAGCCTTTAAGTGCTAAAGATCAAGCTTCTGCGTGAAAATGTTTACACTAACATCCTCCTGGAGGTCAGGGGGTCAATTGTGAGGCCGGCGCGATCCTTGAAGAAGGATGTGTTTATGGAGTGTGTCACTGTTTGAGAAATGTGCTAACATACGTAAACACCGTATAGGTTTGAGGTCTGGATGTTTGAGAAAAGCAGTTGTGCGTGAATGCTTGAATTTGTTGATCTATAGTTTAACATATTCTAAACACATATTTTACATTTCTTGATTTAAATTTGGTATATTTTAGTAAATATATAAATGCTATTTTATCTACTTAATGTGATGTAACTGCTTAAAGACACTAAAAAACACCAAAAATGCTTCATTTGACATTGCGTCTTGGGAATTCCAACCCTTTGGCAATAATTACCCAAACACCTTAATTGTCCAACCAGTCTCCCTCTTCTGTCCTTCTCCCAACACAAACACTGTGCATGGAGTAAGCCTCCAAGATCCAGGGCCTAAAACCCCCACAGGCGATTAAGTTATTTGGATCCCAGTATTTGTGCTTTGTCTCCTGAGAGACCCGTTTGATTCTCAGCACAGATCTGGGACTCGTGCCACTAACTCAAGCCTGGGAACACTGGGAGGAAGCGTTTACCAGGGACTGGAGAGCAGAGGGAACCTCACATCAGCTCCACAATTAGGCTAAGCAAGAAAATGTGGGACAAAACAGTGGCAGAGTGGAATTTCTCTACAAATAATGAAAGGGTAGAATCAAGGCCCACAGTGTGACTGTTGTGCTTCACTAGTTCAGCTCTGATGGGAAATGTCCATTAGCAAGGCACACATGGTCACAGCTGCTGCTGCTGCTGCAGAGAAAGACAGACAGCTTCAGACACCTGTGGGTGAACTGATTAGGGCTGCAGATTATCAAATGTTAGCTTTACTCTGGTTGCCCAAGATTCAGTCTTTTTCAAAGGATGTGGAGATACAAACAATCCCCATTCAACAAGATCAGAGCTGCTTTCTAAAGTCTAAAGAAATTAAGTTTATGGATTTGATTCCGTTTAAATCATCTCAAATTATGTATAAAGCTAAATACAGAACACTTTAGTAAGAGGCAACTTTGAAAAGCATGTGTATCTCAGTTTGTGGGGTATACCCTTTGGAACAGTCTTCATATTAAACTTAAAAGTTATAACAACATAACATCTTTAAAAAATGTATAAGAAAATATTAGATCAGTACAAAGACTAGAATCTGATGGGTAGGAGGACATGTGGATGTTATGTAAGGTAGGCCTATGAATGCTTGTTTTTGTTTATATTTGTTTATTTTGTTGTCTATTATACATGCATTTGCTCAAATGTCAGATTGATTTTGTTCTTTGTGAAATAACTGAAGTAGAGGCAGGACTAGATAAGCGTTAAGCTTCCTTCTGCTCCTTCCCAAACATTGCTGGGGCTCCTTTATTTTTTTTTTTTAAGTGAGCAATGATTGCTTTATATTGGTTTTTTTTTATGTCTGAGATAAATAAATAAATCCAAATCCAATTCCAAAATTGCTGATGCACCAATTTGGTGCACAAGTTATCTTCCACATCAAATCTAAACGAATCCTTAATGAGGTTTTGTTTGACTCTGGAATTTTCTAAATTGGTGCAGCTCATGTGTTGAAAACCATCTTCTCTTTAAATGCAACAACTTATTAGACATTTACCAAATTTCAGTGATTTTGGATTAGGTAATCAAGCCAAATCAGCATTTGGATTCAAACCCTGTGCGTGCCTGTGACTATCCAAATCTCCAGCTGTACAAAAGCAGTATGATACACTGACCCAGTTTCTAATGTCTGTGTACAGCTGTCGCTAAATGTTCCACTGTGCCCGACACCTGCCAGAAGCATGTAATCCTTTGCAGCAATCAAACTCCCAGTCTCATGTGGCCCAACTATAGCCAACCACAGCACTCTAAAAACTGTAACAGTGACACGTACACACAAATAAGCACTGGTGCTCCAACTTTCGCTGGCAAAGGCATTCCTTTGTTAACAGGCATTTTAGGGAGTCAGTGCAGCTGCAGAGAATCCTAACACACTCGTATACTTTGCCGGGTGTGAAACGGCTGCAGAGATCCTCAAGAGACCATTGGTGGGCCAATGAAAAATAAATCATTTATAATGAATAATTACAAAAACTGCTATTCATTATTATTATTTTAGGCTAATTTTGAGTTTGTATTGGTGCCTTCCTAAACCTCACTATTTGGAAAAAAAATTTGTCCAACTTTCCCCTTCACAATAAAGGCATGAGGATCCTTCCCTTCAGTGACCTATTGTAAACTTGATTGACTTTATGAGCTTTACAAATGCCAAAGAGCAATATTGGTTTTGGGCCCTGGCTTTTGGAGTTTTTTGACAAGAATCTCAAGGTCAAACATGCAAAGTACGGTACTTCGTCTGACACAATTATGCTAATAATCAAGTTTTAACAACATATCTTCTGTCCAAAAATGAAAAAGGAAAAAAAAGAACTGGGCAGAGCTGTACAATCAAACTCTGTGACTATAGTTGGGGTTTTTCATCTTCACATGCATGAAGGCCTGAAAATATTGAGATAATATGTTTGCACTGACAGAAGTGACTCAAGATCATTACTACCTATTCCTTAAAGTGATTTGCAATCCATCACATAAATGCACTTTAGCTGAAAGGCTTGAAGGTGAATAATGTGAACTTTGTTACTAATTTGTGTCATAAGTGTCTTCAGAGTCATTTACATCATGTTATAGCTTTAAACAAACATAATACCCCTATATATGTAGGCATTGCAATTCCTTGGGCGTGCATTTTAAAGTGTTTATTATTGCATATGACGCTCCTAAATCATATCTTATTCCTATCAGTAAAGTTTACATATTATGGTCTGTAGTTGAGCTGTGATTCTTTGTCATTTAAGTTGAGTATTGCTTTAAGCTACAGCATATGTTCATCTTAACATCCTAAATTGGTGTAAAGCTACACAACAAATGAGAAACAGTAAATGTCCTGCTAGCAAAGCAAAGGAAAAAATAGAGGAGGAAGAAGGGTGAGAACATGTTTCCAAGATCACTAAAAGGTCAGAACCCATCAAGCAACAAGGAACTGATGTGGTGGAAACCTGAGGCTAAAACAACAGTGAAGTTGCTGAAAGTCACGGCATCTCCCTGACTGCACAGAGCAGGCTGATAAGTCAGGCTACAGAATGAAGCTTTAGCTGTTCCAGTTTAAAAAAGCCATCTAAACACAATATTGTGTACACAAGATGGTACGTTTGGTGTTGTTTAATTATTGACCACAGACAAACGAAACATGCCACAACTGTTTTCCCCTGCTGCAACAGATTAATGAACTGTACAAAATGACGTAAAATGTGTTCTTTCTCTGCTGTCAGTTCACCAGCACATAAAGCTTGTGCGTGGGAAGAGTTGTGTTTTTACTTAGTGTGTTTGTCCAAAAGTATTTTTCTATTCCCTACAGCTGCCCTGACATCACTCTTCAATCCTGATCGTTACACCTAAAAGGAAACACTCTGGGTGTTCCACAGTGAAAGCAACACTCAATGACACTGCCTCGACTATAATTACATAACATGTCTATTTTTCTAATAAATCTTCACAAAGCCAGTATTGAGCACACCTCTCTTATCTACTGAAACAAATCCAAGCCCACTTCAATACTCACAAAATATTTTATTTTCTTATTTGACTGTTTTCCAGTATGAAAAATAACTTAAATGCAGGTTCTGACAACACCCTGAATAATTTAAAAGTCTGTTTAAATTATCCCCCCTGTCCCACTGAGCTTTATATCAGGAAAAAAGGCCTATGTGTTCTTGGAATCAACTCCTTTTAAAAACAAAATGGTAATAGATTTTATCTATTGACTAGCACATAACATGACATTGTTTTTATTACTCCCCGAGTGTGAAAAGGAAAAAAGAAACATTCCCATTTCCATCCTAAAATTAGGTTTAGAGAAGGCCGTTTAGTTTGGACCAGATTCAAACCAACATGGACCACAGCATTTAGCCAAACAGAACATGTGCTCATAAACAGCGCAGCTGCAGCCTTGTTGGCAATCCCCTCGCATGTTCACACTCTGATGATAATGACGCTGATGATGAGATCTGATCCCATTTTTTTTTTTTTTTTTTTTTAAATTGTGCTAGTAAGAGTCATAGAAACAATGTCAATGACTTACATCGTCATCTGAGGATGAGGTTCGGATTGTGACGGAAACAACTGGCGAAGCAGCAGTAGCAGGGACTGGTCTTTCTTGAGTGAAAGTTGGCATGGCAACGACATTGCCAGGGATGTTCTGAGGTGTATGGACCTGCAGAAACTGGCTCGGCTGAGAAAGCACAATAGGACAACCTGAAACAGACACATACATAACAGTTTTACACTAAAAATCAACACTGATAAGACATTACGATGTGGGGAGCCTCCTGTTTCTGGTTTTGTCCTGCAGCAGAGATGGGCAACCATCACAGCGAGGCCGAAAAAAACGTGATTATGATGATCCGAGAGTCACATTATCAACATTCATGGCAGCATTTAGAATAATAACCAATCTGAATATGAATACAGGAAATGGTAAATGGACTTGATTTATATAACGCTTTATCACCACACTGAAGTAATCTCAAAGCCTTTACAATATCAGCTCATTCACCCATTCACACACCAATGGGACTGAGCTGCCATGCAAGGCACTGAATAACCACTGGGAGCAATTTAGGGTTCAGTGTCTCCCCCAAGGACACCACGACATATAGGCATGTATAAATGGTTAAAAAAAAAAAAGGTCAAATGGACTTGATTTAAATAGACTAAAGATTAATATCAAATCAGGGCTTTCGCCTTTATTGGTCATATTCTGTATTTTATTACAGATATTACATTTGTCCCAACCCTGAGGAGCACTGGGCAGTCATTTTTGCAGTGCCTGGGGAGCAGTTAGTGCTTTTATGCCTACACTGAAGCAGTCCCAAAGCGCTTCACAATATCAACTCATTCACCCATTCACTGAGCTGCCATGCAAGATGCTGGTCAACCAATGGGAGAAACTTAGGGTTCAGTGTCTTGCCCAAGGACATTTTGATGCATAGACAGGTATAGACTAGGATGGAACCCCCAACCTCTCGATCAGAAGTCGGCCCCTCTACCACCTGAGTCACGGTCGCCTGTGGTCGTATAGACTGGGATTGAACCCCCAAACTCTTGCTTAGAAGACAACACCCTCTACCACCTGATTTTTCAAGTCAGATTGTGCATATCTGTTGTCATTTTTGCTTCTGTTTTATGTATTTTTCTGTCATTTTGTGTTTGTGGAATATGGCCAGTTGCCCATGTCTGTTCTCCAGCCATTTAATGCTCTCTTTATTATCAGTGGCACAGAAATTCAAGCTACTTTTTTTGTGAAGGATGAAGGACAACTGTTGTTGAGTTCTGCCTTCAGCCCCCACTGTTGACCTTCCTTGATCCTCAGTCTTTAACAGGGGTCCCTGTGTTTAAAGTACAGGTGGAGAAGACGCTTGCCTTCTTGACCTGCACTCTTAAAACTTCCACATTCCTCAAAGGCAGCCCTTGGAGTTTCCATGCATGAGCACATGTTAAACATGTGTGCAAAAGAAATATGAGCAAATTGGGATACGAAAAGAAAAGAAATAAACAAACATCAACAAAAGACACCAGTTAGCGTGGAGCCCATCATTTCCTGTCGTATTGTGCCAGGAACTATTCTAACATTCACCTCTAATGCTAAACAGCATATCAGTGCTAGTTTAAAAAGCTTTGATGTTGAAGTGCATTAAAATGAAAGTCTAAACTTGTTTTTCTTTTGCAATTATCTTCCGATTTATTGTTTGAAGGTGTGTATTTTACTACATTTTGTATTTATATATAACTTTTATTTGATGTAAGCTAATGCAGATATACAAAAGGTTGTTGCACTACAAATTGAGTTTTTTTCACTTTTATAGAAGAATCAACCTGTAACAATCTGACAACTGTGAAGAAAGAGACATTAGTTAGGAGTGGAAAAACAAAGGGTAAAGCACCCCCTACTGGCCAAGAACCACAGTTACAGTTTAACAAGGAGACAAACCAAACAACTCAATGAGATAATTCACTCCTGTTTAACTGCTTTAAATGTGCTGCTATGGCAATAAATGACATTTACCTTCAGTTTATTGTATACTTGATTGAATGTTTTTACATTTCTCAGAATGAACTTATTAAATAGGATCATCAGCACTGTGACACTGATTTAATTAGAGACCTTTGAGATGTGCTTTCCACAAATACGACTAAAGTTGTTTTTCAGTGATTTTGCAAATGTGCTAAATTATATTAAAGAGAATCAGATGATGTTTGTTATTTTCATAATGGAGATTTTATCCTACCAACATATTAAATTTGTATCTAAAGAGAAATAACTCTTTTTAATGCACTGCATTTATTTAATTTTTTTTGGATCAAACCAGTTCTCCTATAACTAAAAAAAAAAAAAAAAAGGTTTTCTTATAAATGTATTCTAATGCTGTTCTTGCATTGAAAAATGCGTCTTTTTTCTCATTTTTGTGTGGCTTGAAATTTGACTTGTTTTAAAATGTTTCCCATCTGAAAATGTAATTTAATAACAATGCTGTATCCCACGTGTCAAAATCAAGGCCCGGGGGCCAAATCTGGCCCTTTAGAGAATCCAATTCGGCCCACAGAACAGTAAAAATGACAAAGAAAACAAGAATGATTGTGTATAATACCAAATAATTTTGTTGTAGATATCTCAAATTCACAAATTCAATAAAAATTCCACAATATTTTTAGGGGCTCAAAGTTTTCCCACGCTCATATCACATGAATGCAATTTTTGATCGCAAATTATAGAAAGAAATCTAAATTTTCACAAATAATTCCATAAAAAAATTACACAAAAATTGGTTACAAAATGAAGATTCTGTAGAGACTGATATTGAAAACTAGAGCACAATAATGTTAAAATTGTTCTTTTTTTTCCTCTCTTGAGATCAAACTGGTTCGCATTTGGCCCCTGAATTAAAATGAGTTTGACACCCCTGCTGTATCCAATCCAACAGAATCCTCTTGTGCAGCAGTGTGCGCTCTGACCTGGAGGGGGTGCTGGTTGGATGTTAATTGGTGCCTGTTTGATCACAGGCAGCACAGACGTCTGCAGTGGTTGGATGATAATGGTCTTGGTCTGCAGGGGAGCAGCTGTCTGAGCCAAGGACACAGCTGTAATCAGCGGTTTAGGCTGGATGGTAATCTGAGGTGCTGTCTGAATCGGCCTTCTGATTGGCTGAGCTGGTTTGACTGAGGTAAAAACAGAATGCATGCAAAGTCATTCAAAGCTGAGCTCAGGTTTTTCACATTTTTAACATTAATTAATTGGACTATTATGGTAAAAATTCAACACAAAACACACAAATGAAAGCATGTAGTGTAAGAAGAGTTGTAGTCAGTTGCTGCCTCACCACGTGTTGTTGGACTGGGCCTCTTTGCAGGTTTCTCAGCAGGAAGAGAAACTTCAGAAAAGCCACTGGAATCTGAGCAGGGTGAAACCGGAGAAAGCAGCGACGGTAGGTTCAGGGCCTCTTCCTGGAAGAGAAAAAAGATGAGGCTTAGTTTTTTGTTCCCCGAGAGATAAGAAATAAACACATTTCTGCATTACTTCTTTTCTTTTCTTTTTTTTATATCACTGCACTTCACAAATAAATCCTGCTTGTGTACTAAAATGTAAACATAGACTCAGAGACTTCACCCAAGTGACATGTCCTCGGAATAGGTCACACAGAGGATGATGATGAACAAATGGAAAACTGAAATACGACGGCCTTATCTTTATTTCACCCAACTGTTAAAACATCTGCCTGCTAGATTATGCTAATCTGTCTGAAATTGTCAGCACCTTTTTTTTTAAAGAGGGGCTAGCAAACCAATCACATGAAGGGTAAATGATTAATCTGACAAGGTGTTTAAAGCGCTTGTTAAGGAAAGTCTCAGGAGTGTAGGCGTGTGTGTGCTTGTAGCTATCCATAGGCAAAAAGCAGCTGTTATTGTTGTGACACCATCTGGATGAAAATGTTCTTTGTTCCGACTGCAAGCTAAGATGGGTGTGTATGTAAATAAAATCAAAATAGAACTTTGCATTGTAAATCCAACTGAAATACAAAACTGCAGCAGTCACAAGGAAGTGAAGACGACGCCTTACCTGCAAGGAACACGGGGATAAGGCTTCTATGGAGGCAGGAGACGAAACAGAGCTCAAAGTGTGAGCAGGTGACAAAGAGTCCGCACTCATATCACCATCTGGATGCACAAGGACATGGACAAATATGCAGATTTACATATTATTATTATGCATTTGTTTATTTAACAGATACTGTATATTGTGCAATTGTCAATTGTACCAGAGTTAGCAAACAGCTCATTTACATCTGCAGTACCTGGTTAGGTGAACAAAATAATACAAGGTTAAAAAAAACCAAAAACAGGACAATTCACAGTAACAATTGACAGACAGAAAAAAATACAATTACAATAGCATGATGAAGTTATAATATAATATATTAGATGTCACTTTTAAGCTTAGGCTTAAAACTTTCCCTTTTTTAAATAAATAGTGTAGATAGGATTGGGTCTTATATAGGTTTACTTTCACTAAGCCTTTAAATATATTGGTTTACATCATAAAGGTGACAATTAATCCATGATTCAAATGACAAATACACAGCAGTACAGCAAGTACTTTATTTTTAAATTTCAATGAAAATTGCATACAATACTCTTTAGTTACTATGATTATTTATTGAAGTCATAAAACATTTTTGTTGTGACATAAACATGCGACGACTTGTAAACAGTTGTACCTGTGCAGGTGCTGCTTGTGTCCATTTCAATCCATGAAGGAATGTCGATGTCAAAGTCCATACCTGGACAATCGTTGGCCTGAGGAAAATAAACTACCGTGTGAACATTGTTCCTTGTGAGAATACATAACAAACAACATTGAGTGGAGACTCATGCTCTAGCTATGAGGGATGCAGATATGCGTTTTCAGACGCTTTAAAACATCAACATGTACAATTTATATAATAATCTATCTATAAAAGCAAAGAATCTCTGTCTGTCTGTGTGTGTGTCTGTTCCTCAAATATCTCTGCGAATCAGGCTCAGATTGACCTGAGACTTTCAACATGGCTGCTGCTTGGTTCAAGGGTGTGCAACGTCAGATTTGCTCGGACTGCAATGATACAGTTAAAAAATTATTTCATAAAATTGTCTTAAATGCAGCTTTGGACAACAGCTCAATGTTGACAGGTAGACATGGCCACTCAGGGCTAACAATAAAAAATAATAAAATAAAAATAGGCTTTCATTATATATAAATATAGCCTATATTACAGTGCTAAATATTAAACCTCCCACTATTCTATAGCAATACATACTTCCTATGGGCACAGCACTAGTAATAATAAAAAAGGAATGAGGAAGAAATGGAAGTACATACAGAAGCAAATGGAAGAAAAAGGAAGAGGAGGAGAGGGAGGAGAAGAAACAATGTTGTACACAATGTTGCAGCTTCCTGAATAGCCCGGATTAAAAAAAGAACACTGTATCCACAATAAGCAATATTTGGGAATTTTCTTGGCTCACTTCAGTGAATACGCTTTGTCCATGCAAATAGAATGAGCGACTTACAAAACGAACATTCTCAAGGGCATCAAAAAGGTCCTGGGCCTCCCCTAGGTTATCCAGCTCATCAAAAAGGCTTATATCTGTTTAACAGAGGGCATACAGTATATGACATGAAACAAACGGCTCTCAGTCCACAGGTGCACAACAGAGTTGATGAAATCATTCCTCAGAAAAGAAAACGAATTAAACAGTCCAGCAGAAATATCTAAGTTGGGCTGTCTTGAAAATACATCCAAATAAAAAATGCAAAAAAACAACAAAAAACCCCAAAACATTCTACACCAAGTTGACCAAATAATTAGAAATGCTAAATATTGTAAAATACACAAAAATGATAACAGAAGAAACAAACAATGAAACAAACAAAAAATATTACAACAAATAAGTAGTATTGGTAAATCTTTTGGACACTGATCTCATTCATATTAAAGCCTAGGTTCCCAAAGTGGGGTAACCTCAGGAGTACACAAATATAGGGGGTACGTAAATAGAAATTAATACATAAAGTATGTAAGGCACCAACAATATTCAAGCAATAAGTGACATATCAGTCCCTGCAGGATTTTCTCTTTCAAATGTCATTAATTTGGAGACCAATTTTTTATTTAATTTGGGGAAATTATGTTAAATAATTGCAGGCAAATTGACTTCTTAGAACAATTTTAAATTTAAAATGAATGGAGTCACGGGAAAAAAAGCATTAGAAAATTGCGATTCTCCAAATATTGTGGAAAATACATTGAACTTGTGTATTTAGATATCTGAGATATACTATCTGAATTATCTACAGCTGAATTAGTTGGTAATCTGGACAATAATTTATATTTTTTTTCTGTCTTTTTCACTTTCTCCTAGCCATAGGGCTACATTGTATATGAAGTAGAGGGTACATGGCTTCAGGTTCAATGTCTGAAGGGGTACAGGACTGAGAAAAGTTTGGGAACCACTGGATTAAAACTTAATCAAGCAGTTGATAGTGATGCTACTGCACAGCTAAGACTATGTCGTTTGTTTATTTATTTATTTATTTATTTTAAGTTTTATCCTAGGGTGTGACTGGGTTTTTTGTTTTCAATATACTGGTTTCTACTTACAAGACAAGCACATGTACTATTTTGCGACATGTCACCTTAAATGCCATCCTTAAAAATATAAAACTTTACAATCAGAATATTATGAAATTAAAATGAAGAGTGCAAGGAACGTCGCTGTACTGTAATGGAAGGTTATATAAACCATCACATTGTCTATCATACTACAGGTTATGGTTTATATTACAACCATACTACGCCTGTTACATCATCACACTCAGGCTCATGCTAATGCTAAATGCTAACATCAACAAGCAGCCTTGACAACAAACCGAGCACACGCAGCTACTTGTGTGAAAGCTAAATTAACAAGTAGGATATTTATAAATAATTACTAACAATAGCTTTTGGACTAACAAACGTCTACTTGAATTTTGGTGAATGTATATGTATTTTCGGCGTTTCTGACACTTACCCCACTCTCCTCCCTGGTCGATAGACATGTCGCCTGTCTGCTCGCCACTTCTGTTGTCTAACATTAGCTGGGACGCCATCCTACTTTAAATTCATCAGTTGTTAATAAAAACCAAGATAGACTGATATCCGTAGACGACTCGTTCTATTGTTCATCGTTCAGCTGTTTTTTCCGGAAACTTCCACAGGCAAAGATATATACACGTCGGGCTTTACTGTCAATCTACGGAAGCCGCTGAGGGACAAGAGCAGTGTTTGTGCGTTTACAGCTGTTATTACGCGCTTATGCCACTAGATGGCAGAATCTGTCTGTAACCTGGCTGCACTTGTTCTCATTGTAAATATATCCCAATGAGCACAAAATGTTTGTCATTTTATTAGTATTTAATAACAAAGTTTCAAATGATGATTATGAAACGTTTTCTTGTGTTACTAATCTATTTGCTAAATGTTTGTTTGTGAATTCTACTTGTTGATATTTTTATCTTTCTCTAAAGGAAAGTTATATTTACACATATTGCATTTTGTTGCTCTAATACAATTATTACACCATTGATTACAATTATTGCCAATAATAGTTGGTATGTTTTTGTTTAATATCCTCTAAGGCAGTACCAGACAAGCTATGAGGAAACCTTTGACCTGGTATAGGTTCTGTAGGTAGATGTGAAACTTTGTCTCTGTGATGCCTCAGGTTTTTTCTGAGTCTCATTACATGAACAATATAGGCTAAATGTGCTTGGTTATGTGAATACCAGACGTAGGCAACTGGTGGGCTGGGGGCCACATGCAGCCCTTAGTCTAATTTTTCACTTCCCCCAGAGTAAATGTACAAAATGACAGGAAAAATACACAAAATTATTTGAAAGTCATCTAAAATGGGAGAAAAATATACAAAACGACAACACAATTACATAAAAGGACATCAAAATCAAACTAAATGACAATAAAAAATGACTCCATAAACACATAAAAGTAGAGGAAAAATGTACTAAAAAAAACATTAAATGAGAGAAAAATAAACTGACAAAAAGTACACAAAACTAAAAAAGGAATACAGCATCTTTGTTCCTTCCTGTATTCATTCTCAGATTATTCATTATTCTAAACATTGATGTGGTCCTCAGATCGGGAAATGATTTTTTTGTGGTCCCTGCTGTGATGAAAGTCGCCCATGGTCTACACCATGTGTCCATAGGATGGAGGATGGAGCTGATGACCGAACGACTAGTTGGGATGACCTTCTGAAGTGTTATCTTGTTTCCCTCAAATATTTTCCAATTCCAAGAAAGTGATACATATGAGGCACTCAAACAGTTGAGTCATGATGCCGTAGGCTAAACTTTTTTTTTTTCTTCAAATCTTTTATTTTGTATTTTTTTCTATTGGTTGTGTTGTCCTTTACAAAATCTTATTAGGCAAACACTGATTTAAAAAAAACAAACAAAAAAAGCATTTCTTTGATATAGTTTGATAATCAGTTCAGATTATAATGCCATTTGCCACATAAATGCATTGTAAAAAAAATAATAAAATTAATATTTAACCCACATGTAATGTCTGAAATGTAGTTTAAATTAAAAAAAATGCTTTTGTTTCATACTAAGTAATGTTCCTGAAAAGCAGAACAATACTATAACAATAAGTTAATTTAGCTGAGTATGTCAAAGTGCAATCAAATAAAGTTGCATTGAGTAAATTCACACAATGGACCACATAACACTAAACAAATATGTTCCTCTCTAAATTGCACTTAGCAAACATTTTATTATTTCATATCGTCAATCAGTCTTACAGTGAATTGGCAGAAATCTTACTCATGCATATAAACATTAACTCATTCAGTTTACTCATAATTCAGTAAACCATTTATAGTTCGAGAAAACCCTCAGCAACAGAGATTTTCAAATCTTGCTCCATAGACAAAGGCTTTTTTTTTTTTTTTCCCAAAAAAAATGTTTAAAAAAAGATGCAGCATTTCTAGTTGTTCGCCTTATTGTCTTATCAATTTTTAATTAAAATAAACAGTTTTTACTGTTCGTTTATGAAGTCATCCTGAATAACACATGGCTTTTGTTTTAAGGCATTTATTAAAACATCACATCAAAGGGAACATAAAAAGGCAGGTTATCAAAAACTAGACTGAAACCTCTTCTGAGCCAAATTAAGTGCTTTTGTATTATTTGAAAAAGATGCCTCCTCTTACATGTAATTCTGTATTTGGTGTCGGAGGATGATTCTAAATTGTTTTTATTCTAATCTGCCAGTTCTGGCATGAATCAAAGCAAAGACAATGGAAATTTTATTTTATTTTTTAAAGTCTGTGACGTATCAATTTAAGATAAAATCACATTCATTAAAACCATCTTATCTGCTGTTCCCTGAAAATCTTTACAATAGACAGAAAAAAATAAATAAATTGTTGTCAATGATTGGCATTTTTTAATATATGTATTTATCCACTAAACACATTTCTAAAGCTTGATAGTAGTTGATGTTCTTGTTGGATTTCTGTCACACAGAGTCATAGCTGAAAATGACATAGTGTGTTAAAGACCAGTAGCAGGTGTACGTTTGCTTAATCCTTAATGGGCATTTCAGGCCTTGGTGAGATTAACCTGAGGTGGTCCATCTGATTCCTTAGCTGGATTGATTCCCAGTCAGTCCTAATTCATCACTACAGGTTAGAGACTGGCATCTTTGAGCACCATATGGAGTCTAGAGTCGGCGATTGATCAGCTGGTTAAGTTTATGAGTCATCAATATGGAGTGTGTTGTTTACTTTGAGTTCGATTCTTTGCTACAAAGGTGAGACGCTGCAGATTATTAGATTTTATGAAGTAAATCAACATTTGGATCTTCATCAATAATCTAAGTGACTCCTTTGTGACATGATGTCCTGATAATTAAATAAAAACAAGATAGTCTGATTGGAGAGGAGAGGCCCCTGACACACTAAGACATATTCCACAGATTAGCAGGTTAATCTGATATTTTGGGGGTAAGGTTTAACAGAACATGTCCCTAAAATGGATTAAAGGCTTAAATGTGTCCACATTGTTGTGGTTTTTGAAGATACTGTGATATATATCATCCTATGTGAAACCCTTCTGGAAAAATCTCAAACCTTTTGAGAGATGAATGCGTTTTGTCATAGTTTCTCATGCATTCATCTCTTAGAACTGAGAATTCCCCTCATTCAAATCTATTCATTGAATCTGAAAGGTCAAGTGTAAACATATAATTTTTCTGCTTTTTTTTCTAATCTGCATGCACAATTTATGAAAATATTCAAGATGACAAAACTGATCACTGTTGTTGGGCAGGCCCCATTTACTTTTATTTTATTATGTATTTATATGACAAAGAAAGGATTATTCAAGTTATTATTCGAGGAATTAAACCTATTGGCTTATAAAATATCCTCCCCTGAAAAACACAATTTACAAAATGTTCTTAAAAAGAAACAGCAAAGAAAAATGAAGAACAAAACACAACACAAAAGAATAAAGTTGTATTTTAATGGAAACAAGGAAGTCGTTAACGTTATAGTGTTCATTATATGTAATTGCTTAGACAAAAGACACTGGACTAAGTTAGCCCTATATGTTTTGTGTGTAGGATGATTTATTAAGGATTTGTCAAGAGAGTTCCATATTTGGGGACCGCAAAATGTTATAAAGCATTTATGAGTAGATGTATGACAATATGGTACCTTTGCGTATCCGCTTTTTCTAAATGCATCTTATCTTCACGGAGTATCATGCGATCAAAATGTACTTTGTGTGCAAACAGAAAGTTAAAAACAAGTGGCCTGTATTAACTTGGGCAAAAGACCAAAAAGGAAAATAAAAAATCATTTTGATTTTTATTAGAAAAATAAAAATGCCTATAATAACATAAAGTATTTTGACACAAGTGGATTCTGAGGTTTTGAACAAATACAATTATTAGTTTCTAAAATAAATACGGATAAAAAAAAAAAACCACATACATATACACATGAAAAGGAGGTAGACGTGATTGTTTTGCTTTAAACTCTTGGTGTGATCACCTGTCACTGCTGGCCAACTTATTGTTTGAAATCAACACACGGAGAACACAGGGAAAATTGCTGAAACCACTAAACGTATCAGTGAAAACGATGAAGAAAATTAGAAGACAAGCCACCTTTAAAGCAAAGAACCCCCCCCCCTATTTCAAAAGAGAGTTGGAGCTACATTTCATCTTTTGTGTCCCAGATGAATGACCTCTGAGATGGATGATGTTCTGTAGTGCTGCGTGGCATTGTCTTATCCCAGCACTCACAAAGAGGGAGAACACTTATCATCTAAGGCTTATGTATGGAACAGGGGGGGCAGGGGTTGTCAAAGTGGTGAAGAGGGTCCATGGGGTAGGGGTGGCTGAGGTCCCCCTGATAAAGCATGATGGAGATGGACTAGTGACAGTGGAGGCAGATGGAGGCAGCCAGCTCCCATGACAACGCAACTATAGAACGATGACGCCCCAAAAAAGGAAGGAGAGAACATGTGATGAGGGCATACACAGCAGCTCAGGAATGACTTGCTTTATTTGTTACATTAATGATCCTATTAGGATGTGAGGAAAGCTGATTTGTTTTTGTTTTCAGAGCTATGATGGCCTTTTAGCAACGTTGTGACTTATATAAGCGGGTGGCCCAGGTTAGTTGGGCTTGGTTTAGTATTAGGCTTTGTGACATTGTTTGGTTGGAATGAGGCTGTGAATACAAAGGGATTAGCGCAAAAGGGTGCTTCATTAACTGTGAGTTTGTCTGTGTGTTGAGGAGGGGAGGGGGAAGGAATTTGACGTTGATGGATGGATGGATTGGATAATCACCTAAATAAAACATACTATATGTATACTTAACTTATAACAAGATAAGCAAAATAGCCAGTTAATAATCAAAGATCATATCTAAATGAAAACCAAGTCATTTGGATGCAAAGATGGAGATGTTGGTTTTTTGTCTTTTCTTTTTTCTTCTTCTCCCTTTTAACAAATTACTGATTTAAAATTGTACAACTTCCTGTCAAGTTGAAATGGAAGTTTTGATGGTTAACTGCATCCATTTATTGATTTAGTTTCAGTTCCAAAAACATTTAAAATATAATTATAATTATCTTTCTCCCTAAAAGAAATTAGAGCCATTTTCATAGGTCAACAGACATCAAGTTTTCAATGTTTTAATCAATATACTGTAATAATCCTTGAAAATATAATCATTTCATTTCTTCATCTGTGAACCCCTTGATATTTTGATGGATCTCATATTCTATAGTGTTTCTGTCTGTGCACATTATAGATATACACCTTATAGACACCTTTTCAAATCAAACCTCAAAACCCATCTCTATCAATCTGCACATTCATGTTCATTTTTTGTATTATTCTGTTTTATAATGTATTGCACTGTTTTGATTGTAAAGTGTCCTTGGGTGGCCTGAAAGGGCGCTTTTAAATAAAATGAATTATTATAAAATTGGGTGTTTTTCTTGAATTCTGGCTCTTGGTTCAGTAAAAGTTACAAGAATAAAACGTTTCCAAGAGTTAAACCATAAAGTGCTTGAATGTGAGCTCAGAAACGTCCACTTGCCACACAGGACTTTGCCTAATTCCCACGTCCAGCTCTTAATTCACTGAAGAGAGGGAAAAAAGCCCCACCAAAACCATCTCAATGCCTTGAACCATGTGCCACCATTAGGCCTCACAAAGAGGGAGCTGACGAATGGCTATTTTAATGTCCCTCTCTGACTTTAATGAATTTATACCTTATCTGGCACTAATGGAGGCAGTGGCTGAGGGGCTGGCGCAAGGCCATTCCAAATGAAAAGCCCTGATTAGTGTAGAATGAGCGGAGAGAAAAAAAGCCATTCATCTTGGTTAGCATCCTCCTGTGCTCCTTTATGGGCGGCTGTTCCACGGACGGGGACGCCGGGCGGCTCACTCACAGCCAGGCCCGCTGAGTGGTCAGCAGCTCCGGCGTTTGACGGAGCGTCCGCCCGCTCTGAGTCTGCGCTGATCAACGCTGTGAATGGCTCAGTGCTGCTTGACTCCTGAATAACCTTCTGAGGGACCGAAGGATTCACCCCTGCATGACCCCGGGCTCTGAACGGGGCTGTGGGGGGGCTGAGGGGGGGGGGACCCAGACCAGGACTTGCACTAACTATTACCACAGGAGCAGGAGAGTCCCAACACTGTGATTTCAGCTGAGAATTTACACTAATGGTAATTAATGTGGAATTGTGCAGATCGACACACAGAGAGCATATTTTATTTTTATTTACAAACTTAAACTATTTTGAAAAGGTATGGAAGCCCGTTTCCGCCACAAAAAATACAAATAAAAATCACCGGGGAAAGTCATAATAATGAGATAGTAAAGTCGTAATTTTGAGTTAGTAAAGTTGTAGTTTTGAGTTAGTAAAGTCATAATTATGAGTTAGTAAAGTCATAATTATGAGTTAGTAAAGTTGTAATTTTGAGCTAGTAAAGTTGTAGTTTTGAGTTAGTAAAGTCATAATTATGAGTTAGTAAAGTCATAATTTTGAGTTAGTAAAGTTGTAGTTTTGAGTTAGTAAAGTCATAATTATGAGTTAGTAAAGTCATAATTATGAGTTAGTAAAGTTGTAATTTTGAGCTAGTAAAGTTGTAGTTTTGAGTTAGTAAAGTCATAATTATGAGTTAGTAAAGTCATAATTTTGAGTTAGTAAAGTTGTAGTTTTGAGTTAATAACGTCATAATTATGAGTTAGTAAAGTCGTAATTTTGAGTTAGTAAAGTTTTAGTTTTGAGTTAGTAAAGTCATAATTATGATTTAGTAAAGTTTTAGTTTTGAGTTAGTAAAGTCATAATTATGAGTTAGTAAAGTCGTAATTTTGAGTTAGTAAAGTTTTAGTTTTGAGTTAGTAAAGTCATAATTATGAGTTAGTAAAGTCGTAATTTTGAGTTAGTAAAGTTGTAGTTTTGAGTTAGTGAAGTCATAATTATGAGTTAGTAAAGATGTAATTTTGAGTTATTAAAATTGTAATATTAGATCATCTAAAGTCATAATCATGAGATAGAAAGTCACAATTATGAGATAGTCTAAAGTCATAGTTATGAGTTAGTAAAGTCATAGTTATGAGTTAATAAAATCATAATTATGAGATAGAAAGTAATAATTATGAAATAGTCTATAGTCATAATTATGTGGTAGTAAAGTCATAATTATGAGTTAGTAAGTCATAATTATGAGATAGAAAGTCATAGTTACAAGTTTTTAAAGTTATAATTATGAGATAGAAAGTCTTAATTATAAGATACAAACTGAGCATTTGCAGCAGTCTAACAACAATGACTGTTACCATTCTTAATTACACTTTGAATAATAATTAATTAAAGAAGAAGTAGAAGTACATACATAAGTCTTTATTGCAAAACAATTCCATCACATTTTTGTATGTTTCTTTGCAAATTTACAATAAAATAAATTCTTATAATTATGTTTCATATCTCATAATCAGATAGATAGATAGATAGATAGATAGATAGATAGATAGATAGATAGATAGATAGATAGATAGATAGATAGATAGATAGAAAGAAATAGATAAATAGATATATAATTTATTCATCCCCAAAAGGGGAATTCGGGTGCCCAGTAGCATACAGTGTGTGCCATACATTTCACACACATACTCATAAATACATAAAATACATAATTATGACTTTACTAACTCGTAGTTATGACTTGTCATGATGATTTTTTTTTTTTTTAATTTTAGTGATGGAAACAGGCTTCCAAAGGCATTATGACTGTTTTTCCCCAATCAGGTGCAGATAATCAGCATTATTTTCAGGAAATACTGGGATTATTGTTATTACTTTAAAAATCAATTTGGTATATATAACAATCATACACAAAGTCTTGGTTGATCATTGATCAAACCATAGACATGACTAGATTCAGGGTTTGTCTCTGATTTGTTGATGCAGTTTGTTCATCAATAAGGAGACTTATTGGGCAAATGCAGAACAATCCACTTTTTGAAGCATTTGACTGATTATGATAGAGTCCGACTTAATCAGTGCAGCCGATTACTTGGGCTGATTTGAGCTATCAGCGATTAATCAAGATCGGTCAATAGCTTAGCCAATTAATTGGTTGAGCTAGAAGAAGTAACTTCTGTAACTCTGTGCTGTGCTTTCTGCTTTATAACTTGTCACGGTTGAATCTACAGTAGTGATTACATAACACTGGAAGAAGTGCACTATTCATTGTGCTCAGTTACAGTTTGCCTTTTTTGATTTATTCATGTTTACTGTTTATTATTTGAGCAACTATTTTTTGGAATATTTCTTTTATATTATTATATTTTAAATAATGTTTGCACAAGTTTACCTTGTTTTGTTTATCGTTTGCTTTACTGTCCTTATGTTGACAGTGTTACGACTTAAAGTTCCGTATTTTATTTCAGTAGTGTTTTGCTTTTTTGTCTTGAATGGAATTCTAAGTATTATAACAATTTGTGTTCATCATACACAACAGTATATATCCTGTGTTCTGATGCCATATATCGATATGTCATTTATCGGCAGATACATTGAATATCGCCTTTTTAAAATCTCCAATATCGATAGAGGCTTCTAAAAATCCCATATTTGTCGTGCAAGGCTTTAGAATATGATTCATCAATATTGCCTCAAACCCTTCAGAATGATCCTGCTATTTTTGTCAGTAGCTAATGTCACATACAGTACTTTGGGAACCTTATTAGCGACATATTTACAAATTTCACAGTGATGATGGATGATAGCTTTATATATAGATATAGTTTTGGACCAGCTCAGACCCATTCATTCATCCATTTTCTGACCCGCTTGTTCCTGTTTCCAGCGTCGCGAGGGTCTGCTGGGGCCTATCTCCAGCTCTCACTGGGCGTGAGGGGGGGTACACCCTGGAAAAGGGGCCAGTCCATCACAGAGCAACACAGTCAGAAACACACAAAACTACTCACACCTGCCAAATTTTGAGACTCCAATCAACCTAACAGCCATGTTTTTAGATTGTGGGAGGAAGCTGGAGTACCTAAAGTAAACCCATGCAGCATGGGGAGAAGAGTAGAGTAGAGTAGAGTAGAGTAGAGTAGAGTAGAGTGACTTGATTGATCTCGTAGTGAAGAAATTTACTGTCATTACAGGTCAAATAAAGTGCAAGGAAAAAAGACAACAGAGGCAACACACCCAAGACACCTGAAAAATAGTGCAATAAAGTAAACAACACAATAACAGAGACATGCAAACTCCACACAAGTGTTCACCCTGGGGCTTGAACCCAGGACCTTCTCAGCTCCGACCATGGCTCAGCGGGTCATTGAATCCCGCTCATCCATTGTCCTTGTGTCCTTTGGCAAGGCACTTTACCCACAATGCCTAGTCTGAATGTATTGTGTGAGTGAGTGTTGGTGGTGATCGTGCACCATGGCAGCCTCCCTTGTGCCAGTCTGCCCCAGTACAGCTGTGGCTACAATAGTAGCTTACCACCACCATGTGTGGTGTGGAGTGAAAGAATAACGCACTTCAATGTTCAGCGCTTCTTTGAGTGTCTATGAAAAAAGCACTATATCAAATCCAAGTGTTATTAGTTAATAGTATTATGTGTGTTATATAGGCTACTTTGTCAATACTTGAAATGGTATGTCAGTGTACATATATGACTGAAGCTATGGGAGTTTTTGGGTTGAAAAAACAGAGTTTTTGTTACGCTGTCGTGAAACTGGATGAATATTTTTGCGGGAGTGTCCCAGCAGGAGGGAGATTTCGTCACGATCGTGTTGCAGCTTGTAACGGCCCTGCTGTCATTGGGAGAGGCCCTGTTCTGCCGCCCCTCCCTCACTGGGCCCCCGCCGTAGAGCCGCCCTGCAGAGTTCAGTCGGGCTGTGAGAGGAATGCGCTGGGATGCGAAGCAGCACCAACTGTAGGAAATCCCACCGAACAACCCTCTCAGGATGGACGGCAGTGATCCGTATCTACACCTCCGTGAGTACACCTCGGCCCATCCATCCAGCTCAGGGCAGCACACAGCTCCTCCACGGCCTGCTTTAGACACTCGCCGTGCGCTTGTTTCGCTCCGTCCTCCTCGTTTCGTCTCCGTGGACTTTAACCACCGACTTTCACCAGCTTGCCTTTTATCCCACACCGAGACGATCGGCTCCGAACTTCCACAGTTTGAAACCAAAAAAGTGTGATCATCGCATAAAGTCATGTGATCGTGGTCTTGCCGGTCAGACAAGGTCAGAGGTTGGCACTTTAATTGCGCTTATGTAATTTATGGCGCTTGTCGCGCGTCTCACACTAAACTGTTTGAGACAGAAACGCAATTTATTGGTCTGGCTTAGTTACACAGAGATGTACTTGTGGCAGTTAGTGCAGCAAACTGTTGGATTTGTACACTTCAACTTGTGGTGTGTTTTGTAGTGAAAGCAGTAACGTGCCCGGCGCACCCTGCAGGTCACCGTGCGTGTCTGTATATTTAGAATGACAGCTCATTTGGGACTCTGCTGTGTTTAGCTGAAGCTGGTTTTGCCCTTGAACCAACAGGGAGCATTTAATTACATACATCTACTAAGACAAACAACAGGACATCTGTGGTTCTCAACATGTGTGTTTCAGTGTGTCCCTACCTAACCAGTCTGTATGCAAATTGAGTCTACCGCCTTCATCTGACTCACAAACTATGCATCACTCATCATGTGACTCTTCCTCTGACTGACTGTCAAAAAGAAAGTTTATGGACTATATAATATTAGTAGCCATAATTTTTTTATCACCTCAAAAAACCAAAAAAACAACCCTTGATTAGGTTTTGGTATTCAGTAAATGATTTAGGAAGACATTTGGAAGAAAAAGCAGATGTTCTAGAGCAGTCATGGGCAACATGTGGCCCTCAGTCTAATGTTTTGCGGCCCCCAAAGCAAATCACCAAAAACTTTAATATAAGCAGTTGGAAGAATATATAGGAAGTCCCGCATAATACACAAAATAACTCCCAAAACACATAAATCGATAGCAAAATGCACAAAGTACACAAAAACACGTGAAAAAAAATCCAAAAATACACAAAATGACAACAAAGACAGAGACAGCGACCAGTTAATCAAACAAAATTTCTACAAAAACATCAACACATTACAGAATAGCTCCAAAGACACACAAACTGTCAGCAAAATTGCGCAAAATGACAGGAAAATACAGAACACAGCATCAAAAATACAGAATGTGACCCCAAAAACACACAAACCGCCCTCGAAAATGCTCAGATTGGTCATTTTTCTGAATGCTGACATGAATGTTGATAATGTGGCCCTAGGATTAGATACAATCACATTATATAATGTAAAGGAAAAGGAAGGTTCAAAGATTAAACCCAAGCATTGTGATGCCCTTAATCAAGCAGATTATGAAGGGAAGCAGATCAGTGATTTTGTCACCACCAGCACGATGCAATTCCCTCAAAACTCTGGATCTGCCACAAACACACTTTTTTGTGTTGTCAACAAAGCCACAGTGGTTGCTGGACTTTATAAGTAGCATTTTTATGCAAGTTTCAGTTTGTTTTTGCAGAACAAAACCACTAATTATTCCAAATATGCCTTTTTTTTTAATTTGGCTTGCTATGTTATATGGAGCAATTTTGTGTCTTGTGCAACCAAGTCTAGATAATCAAATTGCATGAAATTTGGACTCAAATGATTTGGCCAGATATGGAACCTAATGCAGGGTTCTTACCTAAAGAATCTAAAAAAAAAAAAACGAGAGTTTGGAAGGGAACTGACTTATTGTCAAATCATTACTTTAAAGAAAATATGGACTATGTTATGTAGCCAATAGCAGCATACTGTATATAGAGAGGGTGAGTTATCGAATGAACTAGAAATAATTTCCATAATAAATGAGCTACCCAGGGGAAGGCTGGATACATCTGGATGGAAGAACATGAACCTGTATGTAGGAAAGTAACACAGCAATCCCTCAGGACCATAATACACTCTGTTTCTAGGGAACATAATGGCAAGGATTCATGTGATGTGACAGCGAGTGTATTTTATTTTGGTAGATATGTACCAACTATTTACCAGATCTTCTAAGGCTGCGTTAAAAAAATATCAAATCAATGTGATCAATTTTCGTTTGAATGGCCCCATATCAATTAAAAAAAAAATAATCCTAAAATCGATAATATAATACATCTTTTCTACTGTGTGTGTAGCAGTGTTGTGGGCTCAATTCTTAATATAATCATGGATACTAATAAAATTGCACCAAGGTAGAGTTATTTTGTACTATTTACAGCATTAGATTTTTGAGAATTTCTTCCATATTCAAGTAAAATTGGTTCTGTGACTTAAATATTCTAAATTTGCAATTGAATCAGGCTGTTGTGAATGGAATGGAATGGAATCGAATTTGGGAAATCAGAATCAATATCCAGCTCTATATCGTCTAAAGATGGGTTATTTAAAGCATATATCTTTGCTAAAGCAATGTAATGATCCTGGATGTTTACTTTGTGTATTTTGTACGACACTTTAATTGTTTTTTAATATTTCCACTGCTCTCATGTCATAGCCCATTGGATCTTAGTTTGCTATTGACTGAATCAGTGTGTATATTCCCTAAATAATTTAAAAAAGTTTATTTATTTTTTGATCATATACTTGCTGTAATTTTATCCTGTTTTTTTTAAAAAAAAACACATTCATGAGAAATGAAATAATGCCCTTGAGCTGAATAAAGGGCACGTTGACTCGATGACTTCCAACAATTGTTTTGTCAGCTTGATAGCTCATAATTATAAGTTATCGTGTATGCTTTCATCATTACTTTGTGGAATAACATTAAAGTACATATGAAAGCAGGCGAGTTAATTTTTTATGATGATGATGATGGTTAAGAGTGATCAATGGCATGGCTTTAAAAACTAGATGGGATAGGTTTATAGTTGTTGTGTTTAAGCTTATCTGCTGCAATTGTTCACCAAGTCAGACTCAAAATCTTTGTCTTCCAGCACTTCCTTATTTTAGTGGGTTTTTTTTTTGTTGTTTTTTTTTTTTTTTACAAAATTATATACACCCACTCTATCTTTCCCGTGATTTCAACAGTGAACTTATTCACTGTTGAAATCAAGGGAAAGATAGAAAGAGCAGCAGCAGCAGAGAGTGAAAGGAGAGAAATGAGGGGGATCTGGGGGTTGGTGAGGTGGAGAGAGAGGTCACTCTAGTTGATGTGAACTCTCATCACTTGCCAGGGGTCAATGATTCACCCTCTTGGTCTCACACACACACACACACACACACACACACACACACACACACACACACACACACACACATGCATCCGTGTCTGTGTTCTGCAGCTATGCAGCAATGCTTTGTTCCTATAAAGAGCCTCTGATTTTCTGTTTCAAAATTTCCCCAATTCCATTTCAGTTTAGCCATTTCTCCATCATATCTGCGTCAGTTTACCCATTTGGCTTTCTGTAATTATTTGTCATTACTGGGTATTACAACTAGCTTCCTACATTCTTGGTGAACATGTTTAATATGGTTAATTTACTATTGTTTTCATTTGTACATTTCTACCAAAAGTGCGGCAAAAATCGCACAAGATAACATAGTTTTGCTACACTTGCTAAGGTTAGGGTAACTGGGGGTTTCCACCGGATACGTCTCCGTTGCCCCATGGCACCGATCCGGTTTTTCCTCGCTCCCCACCGGTTGCGTTTTGAGTGCGCCACGGTGCACTCTGGTTGGACGACTGTGACATGACGATACTTATACAGTCGCGCGAGAACACAGTTAAAGGTATGTGTTATAAACGTAACAATAAACAGATAAATAGGTCAGTGTTTCTAACGGAGTACAAGAAGGTTGAACTGCACCAGTAAAACATGAACTAAATCAAAGTTGCTTCAGTTTACAGTGCAGTTACAGTATGAGAGGAAACAATATAGTGAATGTGATTTTGTTTTTACACATTATGATGTTTTGGTGATGTAGTTACTTGAAATACAATCTGAAGTGTTTTATTTTGAAAAGTAACCGGATATTTTATTGCGGAATACATGCTTAACTTCCTGTTTAGCTTATTGTGCTCTGTGCTGATTGATGTGTCGTGCTCCGGTGTCCACCAGAAATAGAAGCCCTGCGTATATCTGGCGGAGGGCACCGGACTGTCGGAGCAGGGAAGGAGCTGACCCGGTGGAAATGAACACATAGACTAAAGTGGAAACCTATCAGAATGGCGGAGACGGAAGGTAGCGGAGCCGCATCCAGTGGAAATTGGGGGTTAAGGTGAACCTAAGCCTTACCATTTCCATCTCAGAAAATGAATAGTGCCATTTCCGTCCTTCTTCCACGATACCGGATAAAAGAATGCCCTACCTATATTGTTGTAGGACAAAAAGTTATTCTTATGGCATGTAAATTACTGTAAAGAACATGGGTGCTACTGTTGAATTGTCTCCTGAGGCATTAAAACCTGCTCTTCAACATCAGTTGCCCATCCGCTTATTTTTCTCTCCCACTCCTTTGGAATTTAATAAACCGCACAGGTGAAAAAGAGGGTGTGTCACTCGAAAGGTATTTGCTTAAGGATTCTATAGCTCAGGACCTGCAATGCCTCAGTGACGGCGCAGGCGTTTACACGCTACAGGTTTGTTTTTGGGGGGGGCACCCTTTTTGGGAGTGCGCGTCTTTTTGTGTGTCAGTCGCAAACAAAACGTCTTGTGTCGATTGTGTGTGAGGGCGCTGGTGGTGAGAACGGGACGAGGCGGAAAAGGGGAGTAAGGAGGTTGTTTCTTGGCTAATTGCCTGTAATTAGTCATTAGTAAAGAAGGTCAAAGCCTTGATTTAATTCCAGCTTTAATCAAGCAGAGAACCTTGAAAGGCCAAAAGGCTGATTCAATATTTGGCTAAAGGATGACTGTGGTCAGCTTTTACTGCACTTATTATACAATGATACATTGCATTTTTGAACAATGGACATTAATATTACATACCAGTCCATTCTTGAGCTCTACATTTTTGTTAGCATTTTAATGCTGCTTTATTTTCACATTAGATATCAAGTATAGAATAACAGTGTATCTAGATATGGTTACGAAAAATAATTTTGTACCTTTTGCTTTGGTAAACTGGAGTGAAGTCTACCGTGGTTTTCGATAAAACAGTCTTATTTGTTTGCCAAAAAGGGTCATCCAAAGATTCCCAAACAGAACCATAAAGGACTTGCTATAGATACAGCTTTGCATAAAGACTGACAGCTGTTGGATTGCACATTAATTTGGGCTTGAGTGTCCTAATAAATAAAGGTTCCTTTATAGAATCAACAAAAATGATCCAAAATTGTACTCTTTTAAAGTTGTTTTGAACGGATCTATTAGTTAATTGTTAGTTTTTACCTCATAAACAATAGTAGTTGATCGAGTGATCGTGCAACAAATCTACGATTAAGAAAATATGTACTCTTAAGTTGTTTGGGAAGAGTGGAGCCTATACAGGTTTTAAGTGAGCTTTACTCTCACAGGTAAAAACACGTGTGCCTGCCTGGTAAATTCTATTAAAAACATGCTTAATATGGTTAATGGAGTTAGTAATGCACCGAAACAAGCACGCTGAGAATGCACAAGATTTTTTGCTAGATTTAACGTCCAGCCGTTTGGTACACTTGCTACAGCTAGACATTAGACCACCCAATTTACAGTGGAAAAATTGTGGAAATGTGTGAAATTGTCCCAAAACTTGTCGGTAAGAGCTTTAGTCAGTGTATATACAGTATATATATATATATATACAGTATATAGCTATTACCATTTCAGAGAGTGAAGTCCATCATACTACATCATATTACGTCAGATTTTTCCCCAAAATTGAGATTTTCCATTTCTCTGAAGACCAATTGTGTGTAAATGCAGTATATTCTCTCAAAACATGCATGTGAGTGGGTGTGTTTTTTTCTTTCCTTTAATATGTATATATATATATATATATATATATATATATATATATGTATATATATATATGTTTTTTTTTTTTTTTACATTTTTTACCATTTTGCATGATTTTTAGTACTCCACGAGTACTAAAACATTCAGAGGAGGATGTTTTAAAGTAGTAATAACTTATTAAATCTTCATGGTCTTGGTTTCCTCTATGAAACACAAATTGCGGTAACTGCCTTGGCACATTATGTCTTGATAAACCTCTCCATAGAGAGAAATAGGGAACATGCTGCAAACCTTGGCTGTCTATTTTCATTGCTCTTGAGTAGCGTTTCAGTGTGCTTGTCTGGGCTCACATCCACTAATGTAACCATTTTGTGTTCCGAACACACACGAGAACATTGCTGCTTTCATCAAAACAAAATGGTTATGGTTTATTGCTTCTCAAGGTTTTTATTTATGTATCCACAATTCGCTTCAAAACACAAAGTTTGTCAGGAGAAAAAGAAGAAAAGGGATTTATTTGCTGTGATGAGAGCATGAATAAAATAGTCTATAATAAACATGTGCCATTGAGATAGAGCTTCTGTTTGCTGTTTTACACTTGAAACTTTCAGGGTTAATTTAGTTTGCTTCATGTGGGTTGGGATTATTTTGTAACACACAAAGCTTAGAGGAAAGTCTCCCATAGGGAAGTTTTTTCCTGTTGCGTTAGTTAAATCCGTAAGAGAGATGAGGACTACTTCTTGTTTCGGGTTGCCAGTTCTCTTGCCAAGTTACGGGTATTGGGGGGATATGGTTACCAGTGGCTTTCCATCTTCAACCACAATTTGAACTGTAGATCCAGTCACATGCTGGCGCTCTGCACAAGGGACTTAGGTTGAGTCATGTAAGTAAAATAGACACATGTCAAGGGAAGCTTCTCAAGTGTTCAGTGCAATGTTTGAGTACATTGAACTAGGGCTGTTCACTTAATCGAAATTCGATTACGATTTCTATGATTACACCCAACGATTACAAAAATAATCGAGAAAAAACGATTTTTACATATGTTTTATTTGCTAAATAAAACAAACCCACTATTTCGGACATCTACAAATAATAAAGCTTGTCACACACATGTTATTAATACTAACTTTGAGTTGTTTAATCCATGCACATGCAAGCTCCTCCCCTCTGCCCCGCCCCTCTCAAAGCCAAAGCTAGCCTACAGACCAAGATGAGGAAAGTTGTTGCTAGTGGTCTTTAAACATGGCAGGAGAAACGCAGCAAAAACACTTGGTGACCAATCAAGGCAAGTCATATTCTCTTCTATGGGAACACTTTGGGTTTGATGATGAAGACCTAGAGCAAAGACACACCACGCGCAAGAAGTGTTTTGTTTTGTGCAAAAGTGAACGTACTTGATTTTTGTTTGAAGAATACATTTTATGCTTTTTTAATAATCATTTGAATAATCGTGATTTCAATTATGACTAAAATAATCGTGATTATCATTTTTTCTATAATCGAGCAGCCCTACATTGAACTGTTTCAGTGAAAGTGATATGAAGTTACAGTAAACATGTGATAGGAAGGCACAATACATTTAAAGATAGCTGCAGACCAAGACGGATGTCACGTTCATAATTGTTGTTGATTTTGACAGCATACGAAAATGCAACTTAGTTTTAGTCAAATGTATTCATCAGGACTATTTCAGATTTCGTCTACTTTTAGTCAACTAAATGACATTATTTTATTTACTTAGCAAAAGGAGAGTATATATGAACGAGCATATGAAATCATTTCAGCCACAGGGTGATTTCCATCTGTTGTCCCTGGACAGGCTGATGGTTCCATTAAAAAGCTAAAAAGACATTTTAATCAGAAGCGCACACAATAAATACTCATTAAGATCACAAACAACAGCAAAGTCAACACAGTACAGGACAGGGGAGATTTACCACCATAAACTCAGGCGTGGTCAGGCAGAAAAAAGGTCACTCATTATCATTCATTTACAATTCACAATTAATTACTTTCATATTCTAGTTGTCAAAAAATAAACACATTTCATCATGTCATTTGTCCTTAAAACAATGTATACAGTGTTTTCAAAACAAACTATAATACTGCACATATTGTACATACATATAAGTGCTGTCTGTATTACAGATCTATCCTGAAGTGCTATATGTATTGCACGTACCCTAAAGTGCTATATGTATTGCATGCACTCAAATGTAATGTATATACTGCATGCGTGGCATACCCTAAAGTGCTGAGTAGAGTATTTATTTGTGTTGTGCACACAGGTTTGTGTTGATCTGAGCAACTTCTTTAAAGTACTTTTAAATGTTATAAAAGTGGGGGTCTCCCTCAGACAAGCTGGCAGAGCTTGTAGGATAAAACATTTTGACCAAAAGTAGTTTTTCTCATGAGAACGTCACAGTCACACCTGCTCATGGCTCTGGCGGTTTTTCCATACCGAGGTCCTATACTGTATTTGATATATAACATTTTCA
The DNA here is from genome assembly GCF_900634775.1 of Gouania willdenowi. NCBI lineage: Eukaryota > Metazoa > Chordata > Actinopteri > Blenniiformes > Gobiesocidae > Gouania > Gouania willdenowi. The sequence continues at coordinate 21,516,246 of NC_041047.1, read as the reverse complement.
AAGCTCATTCGACTGAATCTGTTACAGTTATAGTCGACTAAAATATAAAGTGTTATAGTTAATGCTTTTTATAAAAAAAAATAATAAGCTTGAATTACCATTTATTTATCAAGCTGATATGGGATGGTGTTAAGGCTTGTCCCGCCTTCCACATAACGAAAGTGGTTTCGATTGGATACCTTCCAAAAAAGTTATTTGTGATTGGATTTCATCCGAACGTTAGAGTTCATTTTTTTATTTATTTATTTTTTTTAATTAGTCATAGTCTAATTATTGTCCCTTAAAGAAATATGTTCGACGAAAACTGTGATTAAAACTTTGAGTTAACAGAATTACCGCGGTCACCTTTAAAGAATGTAATTTAAAAAAAGACTGCAGTGTTGACGTGTACAGGTTGTTTTCTCTTTCAAAGTTTCCCCAACTGTGAATTGTTAATCACATTGGGGCAATCCCACGTTTTGCAGTCTTTATGCGTATTAACCCTATTTCATAATTTACAGATTTACGTTACACAAAAATAAGACATAAAATAAATCGACATGTAACTTCAAAAGTAAAACACACACACCTAAATTTGACATTTTTTTTGCTGTGATAATGTGATACGGTATGTTTTAACAACAATATCTATTTTTATTCTTGTCCAACCACCAAAACACACAAAGCTTCCTTTGAAGATTAAGCAAAAGAACAGTATGTTATTTTTAAATAATCGTTGCTATGGATTTTTAAGTGTTTTATTTATATTTACGAAATTTAGTTTGCATTTTTATTGTTAATTTGTATTGTTTTTCATATATAAAAGTATAAAACATTATTTGAAACGGATCACAGAGGGTACATGTGATTCAATGGCTTGGCGCTAATTACAACTGAACTCATCCTGATTAGATTCACTCATCACAGAGAAAAGTCAACACATCCATTTAATCATGGTCACTTTATTTCTATGCACTTAAGTCAGAAAACATACAGTGGGTGCATTGTTGATTTCAATTCATAATTACATGGATACAGTTTAATAGTGGAAGTAAAAGAAGCGGTGCTTCAAGAAAATCACTCTGAGCGGAGTGCTGTACGGCAAAGAGCGAAAAATGAAAACCAGTGGCTCCAGTAACACTAAAAAAATGATGCATCGACTCATTTTCTTGTGTGAAGGGTAATACTGTTTTTAACATGCATGTGACACTTGACGCAATAATGCCTTTTCCTTTTTAGGAAGTGAATTCTGCAATTTCCATCCATTTTCCGCAGTCTCATAAAATTGGAGGCCCTATAGCTTTTGAAGTTTATTTTGGTTCCCACAGTGACTTTTTATTCTAGCATTGTTTCGCTCTGGCCTTTAAGTTGATATATTCTTGTCCTGTGTTTGCATCTGGGTTTTCACTTTGCTCTGGTTTTTCTTGGCTATGCTAAAGCTTTGAAAAAGACAATTCCTGACTTCCTGGAATGCCATAACACTTCTTAAACACACAAACACCTTGAGAGACACAAAGGCAACTCAACATATCCTCAACAACACCATTAAAAAAACATGCTGATAGCTGATATACAGTAGTTCCTCCTTGTCATGTAGGGCCGTTTTCTGTTCTTATGTAGACTCTACTGTTAATAATCTTACTCACAAGTTGTTTGCCTGTAGACTTGGATGATTACAAAAAATAATCAGCCGACACCAATAGATACTTTATAGTGTCTCTCCATGCTTTAGGGGGCAGGTAATTGGACACTTCTGGTTGGACTGTACTCTTAAGTGTGCCCCTTCAGCTGTGACCTCGCTCACTTCTTACGCCCCCCCCAACCCGACACCCTTGTCGTCCCATTACAACAGGTGTCTCTGTGCAGATTTTACTAACACTTAGATAGATAGATAGATAGATAGATAGATAGATAGATAGATAGATAAATAGGTAGATAGATAGATAGATAGATAGATAGATAGATAGATAGATAGATAGATAGATAGAGAGATACTGTAGATAGAGAGATAGATAGATAGATAGATAAATAGATAGATAGATAGATAGATAGATAGATAGATACTATAGATAGAGAGATAGATAGATAAATAGGTAGATAGATAGATAGATAGATAGATAGATAGATAGATAGAAAGATAGATAGATACTGTAGATAGAGAGATAGATAGATAGATAGATAAATAGGTAGATAGATAGATAGATAGATAGATAGATAGATAGATAGATAGATAGATAGATACTGTAGATAGAGAGATAGATAGATAGATAGATAAATAGGTAGATAGATAGATAGATAGATAGATAGATAGATAGATAGATAGATAGATAGATAGATAGATAGAAACGGAGTACTCACGTTACTGTAATTGAGTTGCTTTTATGGGTACTTGTACTTTTTTGAGTATATTTCTAAATCAGTCATTTCACTTGAGTTACTTAAGTACATTTTAAAAGAAATGAAGTAATTTGTTACATTTCTACACCCTAACACTACTGAGTAAATTATTGTTTTTTAATGATCAACGGACATTGTTAAACTACAAAACAACAATCTAATGTATCACATCCCTTGCCGACCAACCACATTAAACGTTTTTTTTTTTTTTAATTTTTGATTTTTGAATATAATTCATTGGTGTTATTTTATTACAAAAAAAATTAATAAATAAATAAATTCAAAATTCCACATTTTGACAAACCTGTGATATTATCCATTTGGACAAGATTTTCCCTCTACGCAAGGAAACCACGGCAAGATTTATCACCAAAAATAAATGTGTATGTGTATGTTGGGGGGGGGGGACTAGTAACTTTTACTTTGAGTACTATTTTATTGAGCTACTTTTTACTTATACTTGATTATTTTAGGTATGACTTACTTGTACTTGTACTTGTACTTGAGTACAGTTCCAATCAAGTAACAGTACTTCTACTTTAGTAGCATATATTAGTACTCTTTACACCTCATATAGATAGATAGATAGATAGATAGATAGATAGATAGATAGATAGATAGATAGATAGATAGTTTAGAAGAGTGGGCAGTAGGGCATCTGATTTGTACAGGCAGCAAACAGTTCCTGTGGGATTGATCTCTGGGGAAGGATAATCTGGGTAATCCTATAACTGGAGCCAGTGGACTCCGCCTCCTTTGCTCTTCACAGACACCCACCCCTCCCTCCCTCCCTCCCTCCCTCTCCACGACAACCCTTTCCGTACTATCCTGTCCTGAAAAGTGGTTGATTGAGTGTGCAGCAAGCCAACACTGCTGTCTGACACCCTCTCCTGAGTGACTGGCACCGTGCCAGTGCTACACTTTCACCCAAAGGCATGTGGCACCCTGTTTCATCAGCTGCAACTGGAGGCAGCCCCCACAGGGAGACAGGTTACGGTCACTGTGAGTAGCTGGAGTTTTGTCTGTGAGTGTCTGCTGTTGGAAATTGAGTCAGTCGGACTGCTATATTTATTCTGTGATTTAATGCAGAACAGCAGCCTGGTTTTTAAAATCTAGTGCAGCATGGATGCATGTTAATAATATTGCCTCTAATCCGTCAGCACATTTTGATCAAGTTATTGTGACTTTCCTCTACCAGTGGGAGCACGCTGTGAGAGTACCATTGATGTGCATTATGTTGCAATACCTATTCCCTTAACATTCTAGGTATACATATTAAGTGTATATTTCTGTTCATATTTGCTGTAGTTTAAATGTCTGCCTAGGTTATTTAATTCGAAAAATGAGTTGATCCGTGCATTGGTTGAGCCTACATTAGGTGACACAAGGTATATTGGAAGCATTGGCGGGAATGTCCGTATGTGTTTTAACTATATGTGAGTGTATTGTATTTACTGTTGTTTGTACCTCTTTTAAATGGACCGAATTGGTCTGAAATAAAGTTAAAATGAAATGTAGTATTTGTTGCTCCTAGCAGCCTACGTCCTGCTCTTAACATCATTCAGTCGTCTTAACCAGTTGTGACAGGTACAAGGGGGCTTTGCAGTCGCACATTAGAATGAAGAGCAGGAATGTCACTCAGTTTGTAAGGGTGCTTCTGTGTCACTTTGCCTTGTCCTTCACTGTCTATATAGCTCTTAACACTTGTCCTTTCCTATTAGCCCTGTCCATCCTTTTTTTTTTTATCTTTCTCTCTCTATGAGCATACAGCTTTTCATCAAAGCTGGTAAAGAGAATGTTATAGGTTTCCCTCCACTTGGAGATGTGTGGGAAGTGTTGACGTGCACACACAGACACACGCACGCACGCACGCACACATGCACAACGTGGTTAGCCTACTAAATGGCATCAGTGCCACTGGCTGTGAACTTGTACGTGAGTGAGTGCTGATATTAGCTACACTTTTGTTAGAAAAAAACGAAAAACAAAAGTGTAGCTATATATCAGCGCTCATCCTTGGAAAACGGATTTGTCACTGTGTTGTAATTCCTCTTCACTTATCACCATGTTGGATTCTTCATGCTGGGTTCATGTGGGGATTCGTAATAGAGGAAAATTCCTTGATAGTAGCATGCATTACCTGACGAGCCAAGTGCTATGATCTAGTTTTTTTTTACTTCTGTGGACCTCCTTAGCACCAAAATGAGTCTATGTTTTAAATTGAATCAATCCATCAATACCTGTGTAACCCTAGTGTTCAGGATCACATGGAAACATGAAAGCCTGACCAAACTATGCATTCCTAGACAGGTCATCTATCCTTTATTATCAAACACTCGGTTGTAGACAACCTCAGTCTTAAAGTGTATTTTGGCCCTAATATATCACCCTCTCTGTAAGATTGTGCAGGAATAGATATAGAGTTTATAGAATACAATGAAAGGATACTTAAGGAGAACATGCAAATTCAGCATATTGAGCAACTAGGCACTTAGCACAGTGAGCATTTGAACAACTAAAGAAAGTTGTTAGTAATAGTTTTGTATGATTATATATGCAAAAATTAACTGTATGCAAGATTTTGCCAAAATTTTTAGAAGCCTCAATTGAAAATAAACAATATTTATTAACTAAAAAGGATTTATAATCATTGTTTTTTGTTTTAAAGTTTATTAGGGGTGAGTATTTTTATCCGAAAATGCAGTGTTCCACACTGCCATCATAAAATCAAGTGCATCAAATAACCATTGCAACACATTGAAAGCATTGTAACCACCACTGAAATATTGTGCAAATGCACAAAAATATTGATTAAATACCCCCCCCAAAATAAATGAAATTTAAAAAGAAATAAAAAATTTTAAATAAAAAAATCGATTTAAAATCAGTATCCAAAAAATCGCGATATATCGTGAAATCGATAAAAAACAATTCACACCCCTACAATTTATGTGTTTTTACCTTTTTGATTAACCTGATACAGCAGCTGTAGGTAATTTATATTTAGCCGTAAGCTACTACTCGTAGGAGTTGATCTGTGTTGCCTTCCAAAGTGCAGCAGCCGTGTTTGCGGAAGCTTGGCTTTGCTTTGGGTCTGCAGTCGAGCTGTTTGTTTTTCAGGAGTGCACGGTCAGCCTTTTTCTGAGTTGGCTCTTCTTTAAGTTCCAGACATTTTTATCACTCAGAAAACATTTGTTATCATGTTCCCGTCTCAGCCTTGGATATAAATATCGATCGTCCCTACAGACGTGTAGAAATGGTCTCAATTAAAGTTTAGTTTCTTTCTAAGAACATAGTTATTGTGACGTTCTTTTACATGTTAACCCATTTTTTTCCAATGTGCGTGGATCGATGGTTTAGCAGTTTTGTGCTGGCACGGGGCTGTTTTTTTTTTTCTTCTTTTGCAGAACTGTGTTTTAGGTCACTTGAAAGAACAGGCTAGAGTTTAATGTCAGACAAATGATTTGCTCAAGGCCTCGTGTTGTCACAGCTGTATGCCTTTGTGAAACCAAATTGGCTAACTCATAACCACAACATCTGGACTATAAATGTTTTCAATGATAAAGACATTTCACAACTGCAGGGTTGTAGCCTATTCTGTCTTTCCTGTAAGATATGATACATTGGTTGTGGTTAAAAAGGCAGGAAATGGATTTTATATTTCAAGTGGTGTCATTGAGGCAGCTGTGAAAGTTTACTTTAAATTGAAAAAGTAGAACATAAACTCCTTTTACTTTTGCCAAAACCTATTTATATCCATCCATATCCTAAATCACTGCAGTTGCGCTGAAAATAAACAAGGGATTTTCTCAATTGATGATCTGATGTTCACAGCCAACAGAGAGATTAAGTCTGTGTGGCTGTGGAATCATTTGATCTCGAGCCAGAACAGTGCCATTGTTTATCCACCCATCCATCCGTCCACATCCATCCATCCATCCATCCATCCATCCATCCATCCATCCGTCCATCCCTCCCCACTCTTCCTATCCTGTTTTGATACACTGCCCGCCCCCACCTCCTCTGCCTCCCACCTTCTTGACAGCTGGCCTGCTGAACTGCACATACTTACTCGAGGATAAGAGGATTTACTGACACAACTGATCAGACATCAACCTCATTTAGCAAAGAAATGAATTGTTAAGGGGCGCTGATTTTTCAGTTGGTAATTTTTGTAGCATTTCTCTATTAGTCCTGCTTTGTGTGACTCAGTCATTGGGGAAGATTATTATTTTAATGTCTGCTCTATCTAATGAGTTTCATAGACGATTTGATTACTATAACCCTTTAGCCAAACCAAATACAAAAAACTGGCACGAAAGAATTCACTTACTCTGCATGGATATGAAAAAAAAGAAACATGCACATCTTAGACAGATTAAGACAGGTTCCTTTTTGTTGGGTTAATCTGTTGAAGTAAGGAGGGATTGAGTTGTTGTTTTTGGAGTTCATTTACTGTTCATTTACAGTCATGCTAATTATCCCACACTGCGTTTACGCCCACCAGCTTGACAATATGCTCCTTTATTTTCTGTTAGATAATATTAGCCGGTCAATCAAGGTCTTATTGAATTACCACACTGTGGAATGCTACATTTAGTCCTAATCCACGGTTACATGATGTTTTTTAATTCGGAATTAGTTATTCCGAATTAAATTATTCGGAATTAAAGTGTTCTGCTTCGTGTTTACATGGAAATAGTCATTTCAAATTGAGGTTTACATGAAAAACAGGTTTATTTGGCTCTATTCAATTCCGCTTTAGGTCTGGGGGTTGGGAAGGGTTCTGGTTGGACAGGGGGCGAACGTGACGTATTCACGTCTATCAGGAAAAAAACACAACAAACCTTTTATTTTCAGCTCCAACACAGAAGACCACATGAGAACTGTTTTCTTTTTTATTTTGATTGTAGTTTTGAAGCTGGACAGTAACACACGGTTTCACTTTGGTCCGCGGAGCAGGAGAGAGATAGAGCAGCGGAGAAGAGATAGAGAAGTCCGTACTTTGGTCAGTCAAAGCCAGCGGTTAATGCAACAGCTGTTTTACCTCCACTATACAGGACGTTGAGTGAAAAATGAACTTTATAATGATCCGTGCATCATTAGGGAAGTTCTGGTGCTTTATGCCCTGATGAAGCCATTCTGTTTGCCGAGGTCCGTGTGTGCGTAATATGTTCATGTGTCCATGTGAATGTCCGCATGTTTATGTCTCCACTCTTCCATCCACTCTTTTCATTATATCCATGTCTTTTAAGGTTCTTATAAATAAATAGTCTCCGGGTGGCCATCCTGGACAATGTCATCAACCGCCCCTTTATCGTGGCAACTCGCACATACGCAGAATGACCGGAATTAACTTAAAGCTGAATTAAGTGCTTACAAGAAAGAGGAATTATTTAATTCGGAATTAAAATTGGAATAAACCAGCCACCTAATTCGGATTTAAGTTTCATTCGGAATTAAATTTGCATTGGGAATTAAGTGTTTACAAGGTCAGTTTATAAAGGAATTAACTTTCATTCTGAAATAAAGAGGAATTAAAGCTCTAATGTAAACGTGGCCACTTGATGGATTTAAAGGGTTTGTTGTTAGTGTTGTATTCTTTAATCTGTTGATGGTAAGAGAAAATAATGTAGTGTCCAGAGTCAAATTTCTAAGTGATGCAAATTTATTTTGAACTTTTTATTGACAACAGTCAACGTACAAAACAACTATAACAATATCCTTGCGCTCAATTCAAGATACAGTATATATGGTTTGCATTAAAGGACAGGAAAAAAAATAGACATATTTTAAAAAAAGGAGAAAAAATATATATTAAAAAAAGAGGCATAAGTAGCCTATCCAACAAATCTTAAAACTGGTCCCCATCTTATTTCAAAGATGTAGCTTCAGCTATAGCTGTAGGGCTGTCAACTGTTCCATTGAGTATACTTTGTAGTGAACGCATTATCCCATTAACGCTAATAATTATTTTATATACAAGTTAATGACAATTTTCTGTGGTTTTTCAAACTCAGGCCATACAGACATCTACCTAAAGCAGGATATTGAGGAAAACTAGTTTTGGGATTGCTTATACGCAAAACTCAACTACGGTCTCAGTCTTTAGCAGTGGTGGAGGTGGGCTTTTTACAGCAGAAGCGCCCACATTTCATTGACTACTCATTCTTCCTACCCTCACAGAGGCACGGTCACAAGAATACACATGTTGTATGAGAAGGAGCAGATAGCGAGGGTGACAAAGTTGGCAGAAGACGCAACAGCTGTTGCCCTCACTGGTATCGCTGGGTAACGATGACTAATTTGGAGTTACAGCGCACAGTATCGAAGGACAGTGGATGCTGCGTTCACATGCTCTGACGGTTATGAAAACTGAGGAGAAATACCGTACTATGCTCAAACCTGTGCAGATTGTTTGGTTTATGTTGGAGAAGAGTGGAAAAATTAACAGAGTTGTATACGTTCCCTTCGTATTACCATGAGAAGAAAGTGTTTTTATGGATTGATGCTGGAGCAAAACATATTATCAAAGCCTTCATCGTTGTTTAACTGTTCTCACTCACATAATGTGTGCACAACACTTAGAATAGCTATAACATCTATCAAACCAGTCAGTCCACAAGCAGGAATGCTAAACATGACAAGCATGTTGACAGTTAAAAAAAAGGGACATAATGAAAAATTTAGTTTTCTAAATGTATTTCTAAAATTTGTGATAATTCTTTTATTTTCATGATTTCACTCTAGGTGCGTTTTGTCCAAACCGATGGTGAAATGATGGTTTATTGCAGGCCACTTTGTCGCTGTTTTTGCTTTGAAACTTTGCAGTGGATTCTAGGAATCAGTAAAATCACAGCAGACAGAAAATTATCTTGAACTTGGTTCAGGCGTTTGGCAACACGCGACCTTTGATTTGTGACGCCAGCGGTCAAAGGTGCCCTTCACTGCTCGGTCGGTCTGTTTGCTCTCAAACTGATGCTTGAATTATTGAAGCAGCCTAAAGTCTCGCATTAGGATGAAACAACTTCTTTAAAAGTACGTTTATATGTGTAGAACCTCACAGTGCATTTCTCCTGTGTTCAATGTGTGAAGGTGCTGTACATTCCACTGTTGTCTTTGTATGGAGGTGATTTACATAGAATGGGGTAGGAACAGCCGGTCGAGGCAGGTCGTTCAAGGATAGGCCCCCTTGAGCCGCTCTGGGCCGATTTATGCTTCCTCTCCTGAACATGTTGGCCTTCTTACACAACACACGCAAAAGCACACACACACACACACACACACTCCCTTCGCAAGACATACTCACCTCGCCAGACGTTCCCTCCTTGGCACCCCCTCCCTTTATGCTCCCCTGTGTACTGTAGGAACAGACACTGTACAAAATGCATTCATGAGTAAGGAAATGCTCTAAATACTGTGTTGGTTATATTCTAAACTGTAACTTTTTATAAACTGCATCTCATAGTTTCAATTAGGTAATTGGAACATAGAATATTCTGTCTTGTAAAAGCTACTCTGTAGATACTGGGTTGGCGCTGGTTATTCCTGGAGGGACGGCGGCCCTGTAACGATGTGTCCCCCCTCACAGCCCAAGAATAGAATGAACCACAAAGAGAATTTGTCATGCACATAAAGAGAGGTTGATGCACAAAATGTGAGACAGTACGTGCTGTACAGTGGTCATGTCTTACATAAGCTTATTGAATAGATAATTGTGCACCTCTAAATGTTGGGAATTCTTCCTTCATAAAAGACTTGCACAGAAAATCTTTTGTCGCAATATGTAGAGGTTTGAGAATAAATGAAGAGTTTAGAGCTGTGTATATCTGCATTCAGGCTGTTCTTTGGGAGAGAAAGAAAGAAGGGAGGAAAAAGAGGCCCCAATTCATTTTTTTTTGCCTGCTAGGGATCACTTGTGGGGGGCTGGAGAAAAGTGGGCCAGCTGAAAAGGGGGTGGAGGCTATCGTCTAAACGCTAAACAGGAAGTTGCACAACATCTGCTCTTTGGAATAGAGAAAGGGAGCCAATAGCCAGCTGTGTTTTCTTGTCTTCATGGAACAAAAACTAGCACAGCAAGGCAGACAATCCAACCTTTCTACTCCAAAAGGACTCATTTCTGAAAAAAATGTCTGCTACACCTAAAAATATCCCATACAGAGAAAGTAACTGGCCTAAATCCTTGTGTGAGGTTCGGTATGAGAGCAGCAGTTCATCATGGTTTCTCCTATTACTGTTTTTATTAAGTTTGGCAAGTTTGTTTGAGAAACTTTTTAGAAACCCTGAAAGGTCAAGTCACATGAAGGAACTTGTCAGGCAAACAGTCAAAACACGGTTCATAAAACAGCAACTTGGTTTCCAGAAGAAGATTAAAGAACCACATCTGTGCGTATATACAGTATAATAGCAGCACCCATGCTCAGGCAGGTGAAAACATTAGACATGTTGTATGTGGTTTGCCATTTAAACAAAATGTGTGCATGAATGGACATAAAAAAGATAGTTTTTTTTATATATATATTTACAGTATATATTTTCATATATCCAAGGTTTAATTACTGCAGTTCCCATGGTATAGGTTACGACTTTTTTTTGTATAAGTATACAGTGCAGCAATCTATTGGTAGATTGGTAGATCGACAACACCATTTAGCGAGTTAATGTGTGAAGTGCAAATCACTTTGAAATCATTAGCCCAAAGCGTATTTGAAGTTTTTTTTTGCATGATATTGAATGAAGAATCAACAGTGATAGGAGAGTAGAACTAGGCAGATTTCACAATTTGACAAAAATGTGACAAAACCTATTTACAGGTACATTGGATTGTTTGAATTAATATGGCAACTAATAGTAAGGTAGCATTGACAGAGAGTTAGCATAGCAGGCTAGTAGCGTCCCGATTACGGTAAAAAACCAACCAAAAAAATAAATAAATATATATATATATACTCTTCCTCACCCGCGGAGGGTGGGAAAGAGTTTTAAATATATATATATAAAACCAAGAATGTTCTGTATGCGTGTCTGTGAGAGTGTGTTTGTGGAGCGAATATCTCCCCTTCGCGGTATGTGTTTGACCTGAAACTTTGTCAACAGCTTCCAAATACTCTGTGTGTGGATCCTTTATTTTGGAGAAATTTGGAGTTGCAAAACGTTCATTTTAATTTAAAGATTACGGCTACCTCTCGGTATTGAGCGCGCTACTTCATGACGTCACTGTGTCGCAGTTTGTTTGGGTTTAAAACAGAAGGTCAGTATTAAAAACGTTTTTGTACCGCTAAAAGTTATTTACCTTAATATTTCATGGTCATTTAAAATTATTCCCGTGATCCCTAACTTCCTTTAAGTCACGGGCCACGGACTCCACTTCCTCCTCCGTTTTCCATGACTGTGGGCGGCGGCTGTGCTGACCATATCACAAACTATCTGCTTCTTTAGACAGAGGAATGTAACTTTTTTGTGAGCGGATGGGTCCACAACACGGCTCCACGATGATTATCGTTTGCTCTGTGCCAGGGTGAGTGTTTTTTCTTATACGGCTGATGCGCGTGCGTGTGTGTGCCGGCCTGTTCTTCCTACGCGGTACGCACACAGAGCCGTTTAGAGAGAGAGAGTTGCGACTTATTTGGTGTTGCAAAAGACAACAGAAATGCACAAAAATATACAAAAAGGCTCCAAAAACACACTAAATGACTCCAATACACCAAACAACATTAAAAATACACAAAATTAAATATTTATACAAAAAAATACACAAAATAACAACAGAAATGCACAAAAAACAATAAAAATGCACAAAAAAGACAACAGAAAAAATACACATAATCACTCCAAAAAACACACAATACAGAAAAATACACCAAACAAAAAATATAAATCCCATAGAAGTAAACCAGGGAAATTGCACACACTATTTTACTTTGCACCCACAAATATACCCCATTATAACACTACAGAGTACAGAGTATGTACACCTCTTTGTGCATCCAAACTTCAAACACATACTCATTTGGCCATAATTGACAACTCTACTTAAGCTCCCACTATATGAATACTTACTTTCGACAGGCATTGTACAAGTATATATAAATACATAATATACTGTGCAATTTATTATTTGGAAAATACACTTAATTAAACAACTCAGTGAGCATCAGCAATGCCAAGCCGATTCTATGACCAAAAATTGAATAACTGAGAGTCATGAGGGTTCATACACTAGCATTGTTAGCTATAACCATAGCTTTAAAATGTCATTGTACATATTTTTAAGAGCAGATAGCAGCAAATGATTGGCATTTTCACACATTTTGTTAAGGTAATTGTAAAGGAATACGTTTTATTTTGTAGGAGGCCCACAGGCATCATGTGAGGCGTACTAAAGCATTAACCCTAACATTCCTTCTTGATGAAGACAGAGCTTTGGGCACCTTTGGGGTTTGACCTAGAAAAAAAAACAACAACACCTTTGCAGATGTGAACACTGGTGCTTCTTGTTTTGTCTCCTCACCATCCTGCCCACCTTTTACACACACACACGCACACATGCACACACACACACACACAAGTGTGACTCAGGAATGTGACATTTAACTAAGAACAGTTGCATTGAGCCTGGTATGCAGAGACTATATGAGGCTGTAAGTTGGATTCTTAAGGGAATGATGCACTGATGCATAACTCTGCAAACTCATTCAAAATGTCACAACTCATCAGTAACATTTTGCTCAACTATAAACAATTTTGTTCATTTCTGTGATTTATATTTAGCCATCTACTGCCAATCATAATCATTTTGCAGTGCACCGTGAAAGCCTTTGGCATTACCATGTAAAATCTCTGAATGTGTCCAGTATATGCTCTTCATTCATGTATGATGGTATTTGCGTCAAAGTTTTCCTGCTCAAAGCTTTAACTCACACATGAAATTAGAGACCATGTCCCGTTACCTAAGTGACTGACAGCTTTTCTAAGTAGGTCATCTATATAAATGCCAGCCTGTCCGTTTAAATCAATGGTTGCAGATTTGCTGGTGGGGCTTGATTACACAGCAATGACAGAATGTGGACTCGTTGCGCCGCTAGTGGATACTATGGGTTTTTGATGGGTATTGATTCTGGATCAATAGCTAAAAGCTGTGCCTAGAGTTACTTGGAGAGCAGTTTTAGCTGTATTTTGGATATTGAGACATAAAACATGTAAAAGGAAATGATGTTGCCATTTTATGGATCAACCTCATACATAAGTGGCTAATTTGTTTAGTTGTGCAGGACCAGAGAAATTCTAAAGCATGTTGCTAGTGAAGAATATCAACACTCTTTTTTTACAATATTTTAGTTAGCATTTATAAAAACGCTAATAGTATATTATTAAGGATGGTGTAACTTAATGTTTACATGTTATATGTAGCCATTGTGAAAGACGAGCCATATTTCCCTTCCCGTTCAACAGCCAAACTTGATTAAAGGTACGGTACGCGATTTCAAAAGCAAAAGCTAGCATGATTTTGAACGTAGCCTCCTTGATGGCTCCGCCTTCACCCCCATCGCCCCTCCCCTCTGTGCTCTGTCTCACTCACATGCATGCGCACATCTGCCACAGCAGCAGACCTCACCTCATCCCTTTTATTGTGTAGAAACTTCTTGTCTCATGTCGATTCAGCAGTATGTAAACAATAAACTTTACCATTATATATGTTAAAAAAACGTGACCAAAAACTCTGTTTTAACTCTGTCAGCGGTCACGCGCGTTCAGCATAAGCTCGTGCATGCGAGGGGTCGAGAACGAGCAGGGAGACAGGGAGACGTGATTGGTTAAAAAAAAAAACGGTTTGTTTTTTCCATTGGTCGAAGTTATTACAGATTTACAGCAACGTTACTTTTTCAGAGCACATAAGATTAATTTCTGTCAAGACATAAAGACAATTTCAACCAAAAACCTAAAAAGTGTCTCTGGAGAAAATTGCCAACCTAAGCTTTAAGCGAATTCCTGATCTAGAAATGAGTGCATTTTTATGCTAGGTACTAGGGCTGGGCAATATATCGACATTCAAGATATATCGAGTTTTCTCTTTTGGCGATATAGAAAATGACAATATCGCCTATATCGAAATAGATAAATATAAACACACACATTTTTTAAAAGTCAAACAGTCTTCTTTACAATTTTTTAGATATTTTTTTATAGCTAATTTTGTATTAAAATACTCATTTTAGGAGTTGCTGCATTCACTATTTTCTCGGAACAGCATTAAAACACAGTCAGTTAGAGAATCCCTGAGTGCATTCTAACCCAGACATTCATCTAAACAAGCCACACTAAAGAACTCACTCACACGTACTGTCCCTAAGAGGAGAAAAACAAGTGGCACAGCTGTTTGTTAATAAATGTGGCATTTTTCATCAGCAAATTTAATCCAGAATTGCATTTCTAGTAAGACTTAATTGTGATTTATATTGTATATCGACATTTTGAGAAAAAAATCGAGATACAAGTTTTGTTCCTTATCGCC